>NC_039249.1:5459785-5760827 GCF_003368295.1 Carassius auratus | reverse complement strand
ACAGTAAAATAAATGGACACAGCAACCCCATTGGATTTAACCTTTCTTTTACTGTCTATGGATTTAACAGAGACAAGTGAAGTACTTCCTGGGGGTCGAGCGTAGCAGACTCAAACTGAGTTTGATGACGTAGAGGTGACGTGAGCAACAGGTCTGACTGTGCCAAAAGGAATCTGAATCACTCTTGCAGAGACGCGCGAGCGTGAACAGGAGCACATTTTGGTAAGTATTGATTCATTATTTTTCATTTTGCATAGTATTTGTTACATTTTTTTAAAGCCAGTACACCATATTAAGTTATGCATAATATTATGCATAATATTAAAAAGTTATGTAAAATTATATTCAACTTGTGATATGAATTCATAAGTTATCCATGTACATGTAAGGAGATAACAGATAGCAATAATTAGCCTGCGCCTAGAATGTTAACTAAATGCTAGTTAACATTAGTAATTAATTTAAACTGCTAAGTTGAATAAGTTAAATGATCCATATTTATTTAACCGCCCAGGGAGCGCATATTTTAAATATTATTTAAGCATGATTAAATTAGGCATTGGTAAAGATAACGTGCTTGCTGGGCACATGTTAATTGATGAACATGGGTGTTGTATAACGTTAATGGACACCGAATATAACCACAAAATGGCGTTAACTGTTATCTACATTGCAAGAGAAATGAACGAATCATTCATATAAGAGTTATAGTAAATCGCTGGGACAAAAATGTCTGCTTTGGCCTGTTAAATAACATATAGATAATAAATGGACAATAACGTATGTCACCAATAACAGTCATTTTTGTATCCATTCAATATATTCATTTTAATTAGTCTCTTAAAATTGCTCATTGTTCTACATGATTTCATCTCTTCGTGTAAAACATTTGACCATATAATATTCCAACGTGTAAAGAATTGTGAGCTAGGTTGTTAAATCATGTAGTTTTGGCTAATAAATCATGGTCAAAAACACTTGAACAGAAATGGTTTTCTTTTTCACATTAGGTTATGTAGGATAGGACATGTTGTAGATGGCTTCCGACCAGGATGAAAGGGATCACATTCATCTTCAAGCGTATCCTTAATCTGTAAATAAATAAAGGAATAACGTTAACCACGATTGACATTGAGATGTTTTTTTTTCTTCCATTGCATGTATAATTTCATGATAATTTCCCCATCCTCCATTAATATAGATACCCTGTTATCCATACTACATTATTTAATGAAGTAGATAAATTATTTAAAGTTTGTGGATAAGTGTTACTTCATATGTAGTGAATACTTAATACTTGCCACATACCAAATTATATTACAATTCCTCAAAACGTTGTTGAACAATTTTGTCCCGTTGCTTTTATGGACTCTCTATGGCCTTCTCTCTTGACTTTATGCCTCCACTTCCCCCCGATTGCTTCATAGACGGTAAAAGATTGCCTGTGAGCTTCTCCTGTCCATACGGTAATTTCTCGCAGGTTATGACGCAATTGTTAGCCCTATTTTCACAAAAACCATAACAGAAGATACAAGGTAAGGGAGCCTTTAATTATTTCCAAAGAAACACGAAAATGTATAAATGGACAAATGGAGTCTTTAAACGCCTCAGATGTAGAGTTATTCGCTGTCAAAGTGGCACCAAAATGAATGGGAGTCAATGCCCGGGAGAAGGGTTTAACTGCAGCCTGGAGATCTCCAAATAGAGGCGGGAACTCCAAAATGGGGTGGGAGCTCCAAAATAGGGCGTGGCTTCCTCCCATTGAGAGACAGGCGCATTACACGCATGCACAATTTTTCCCCCAATCCACTTGTGCAAACTCTGCCCCACAGCTGGAGAGGGGGTTCAGCGAAAAATCGGCAGCTGTCAGCAGGAAGTGGCTGTCACTGGCAGCTGGAAGTGACTGCCAATAAAACCGGATGGCAGCTGTCGCTAATACCCGGAAATTGGAGGAGGCTGCCGGAGGCAACAAGACAAATAAATAATTATATACATTTATGATTATTTTTAATACTTTTTTGAATAAGTATAAAGGTCAGTATTGTATATTATTTGATTTAAAATGTTAATCAAATATAAACAAAGAAAAGATAATTTTGCTAAACGTTAATTTCCAGCTGAATGTTTATGCATGAATCATTGTTTGTGTGAAATAATGAAATATATGCACACAAACACATTTATATTTATACGAGAGTGGCACTTACTGGGTGTATGTTGTATATTTATTATAGGCTATATACACAAATGACTGAAAAGAGAGAAGTCTTAGAGACCTTTTTTTTAAATCATATTTTGCGGTTATATTTGTAGTATTTCAAGATACAACTATATATATATATATATATATATATATATATATATATATATATATATATATATATATATATATATATATATATATATATATATATATATAAAGTAGCTGTTAAATTTGTAACTGGGTTAGTATGTTGTCAAAGTCAGTGATTTACAATGTAAACAATATAAAATATATCCAGTAAGCAAGCAGACAAAAATAGCAATCAGAATCACTAACAACAATCTGGAGGTATTTTCAAGACTCTTAGATCAGAACTGATGAGGTATACGGAGTTACTTCTCCAGCATCTTGCATGAATCACTGTAAAACCCAGGATGGATGTGCATCTCTCCTCATTTTCCTCTTCCAACATGATCAAGTCAAGCCTTGTTTATTTATATAGTGCTTTTAATACTACAGATCAAAGCAAAGCAACTTTACAGTATTAAATAGGAAAATAGTGTGTCAGTCAATAATGCAGAAGGACATTAGTAAACACGCAGTTTATCATTGAATTCAGTGATGTCATCCTTCAGCTCAGTTCAGTTTAAATAGTATCTGTGGAATCATTTGCAATCATGTCAATGATATCTATACATTATATCTATACATGGTGTACATTTTGAAGGATTCCTGGCATGGCTTAGACTTGTTCTCCATTTTGTTACACCTGTATATTGAGATGAGGAGCATAAAAACAGCATTATTACAAAGATAAACATTCAGACATGGCAACTGAGAAATGTAATGTTATGGCACCTTTTTAAACATTTAATCAAATATGTAAAAGAAAATACACCGTCAAGCCAGCTGAATTGTGCCCTCTTTCGAAAGGAGTATACAGTACAACAGACTTCTGAATTTGGAACAAACCAAAGACAGACTTAATAAAGTAGCATCACCCTCCTCCAGGATCACGTAAAGACGAATTTCCAACAGGACAGCATCTGGCAACTATTTTGTATTACAAAAAAAAAAAAAAAAGGTGTCAGTGCCATGGTTTTGTCTCAAGATGCACATCAGTAATGTTTTTTTTTTTTCTAAACGCACGTTTACAAAAGCTACTTCAATGTTCTAAATTTAACTACAGCCTAATCCTGGCTTAATCCAAGCACTGTCTGTGAAACTAGACCTAAAAGTTATAAGGAATTATGAACCGTTCCATAATATTTTGTATAGATAAAAAAAAAAAAAAAGTGTTTTGCATTCACATGCTTACAACTTCAACTGGTACACAGAACAGTTGGATATCAGACAATCTCCTGAAAGACTAAACATGCAAAAATATATGGTTAGTGTTGCACATTTATCTTCTATCATTCCAGTCAAACAACATTCTTTTATATTATTCAATAGACTGTTAACACGCTAACAAACGTTAATATTTAATGCTACGTTAAACATAATATTTGAAGTTAATGGTAGGCCCCTAACAAGGTACACAAACAACGTTGCTACCACTAGATTTCATTGAACAATTAAACCAAAGTAGGCAAAGTTACACTGTCGTTCACCAAGATAACAATTAAAATCAAACTTACAACGCAAAAAACATTAATTACACCGATCACCAATTTCTGAACTTACCGTTTGATCAATCGCAACCATTACTGAAGCGTTTGGGTGCAGTTATATCTGATTGGTTGCGCCCACGTTGGTCGATACTGATTGGCTCCCACCGAATGGCAGGTCCCGCCTACCTTCCGGCTGCCAGTTACTGTCTTCCGGCTATCAATGGCAGCCACTTCCTGCTGCCAACTGCCGATTTTTCATCTGAACCCTTGCTGCACAGCTGATTCAGAAGTTTTTACTGGTTGTGTCAGTTAAAGTGTTTCCTAAACTACAAAAAACAACAAAAAATGCTAACCCCTAAACCTACCCCACACCTTACCTCAACCAGTGAAATTGACTGAATGACGGGATTGGCGCTGAATAGCGTGGTAAAGAAAGTTGCAATTCAGGAGATTAACAGTTAATAAGATTATCCGAAATGAGACTCACAATGGCACCTTTTTAGTTACACCCAGCATCACTACCCCCTCATAGCCTGCGAATTTCGTGCCTTGGGACGACCTTGTTGCTTGGAATAAAGCGATAGAGTAAAATAATTTCCATCCGCTGGGACGGTTCCTGAGTGATTCCCGTTTACTTCATGAAGCAGAGGTTCAGATTTGGGTCCAAACATCACTGGCCACGAGCCTTGGGCTCTGCTCTCATGGAAAACATTTATTTATATAGCATTACATTTTATTTTAGATGAGCTAGAAACAATGTTTAACTTATAAAGTTTTATTTTGAAATGTAAGTCAGTAACAATTGGCAGAAGCCACAGCCAATGGTGAAAGTCTTTGCGAAAGGAGACCCCGCCCCATTTTGAAACCCTTCCCCGCTGTATGCAGTGCGCTCATATGTAGTGCATGATTTCTGTAACGCCCAGATGTACAAAACAGACCCTCCCATATCTGTAATAAACACGAAGATGTTAGTCCCGTCCGAATTGGTGCATGAAAATCGCAGACGTCAGCTGGTAAGTCTCGTCTAAATAGGGCTAAAGACATAAACAACAACAAAAAATCGGTTAAGTCCATTATGAAGATGAGTGTAATAATGTGGAAAGGAACAATAAAAAGTATTGAACACATTTGAACACATTCAAATTTATTCAATACTTGCTTGGGGACAAATTTTTCCCCATAATAATATGGTGATTATAAGAGACTGTTTCCTACAGGTGTGTTAAACATGGATCCCTTGTTTCCCACCTTGTGCATTTTAGACACAAAAAGGCAACAATGCCTTCTTAAGGCTTCAAAGGAGGCCAAGGCACTGGCATCTCACAACACAGTCCAGGATTAAAAAAAACAGCTTGTAAGGAAGGTAATATCTCATTGATGTGTTTCCACTGCAGCATAGTCTTTTTAAGCTTATCATTAAAGTCATCACAATTTCTCTGTTTTCAGCCAAAAAGAGATGTCAGTCCATTACCTCGACTCCATCAGACGTGCAGTACCTTGGCCAGCTCCAGATTACATTTGGCAAATACAACGGCCAAAGTTTTAAATTGCTGGTGAAGAACAACATTCTGAGGTATGTGCAGCTGTTTCCACAAGTCTCCTGTCACCTGAAGATCTACGTGGACAGGGCAGGAATGGGCAGGGCCGCTTCAGGTCGATTCCTGGAGAAGTGGCAGTGGTACAGCCTGCACAAGACTCTTCAGATTGACCCACAAGCCGGGACCGACCACAAGAGGAAAATGGCACAGGAGACGCACTGCTCTGTGCAGCAGTAGCTGGTGATTAAGGCGGAGTCACTGAAGCGCTTCAGGCAGTACATTCTCGACAAAGAGGTGGTAGGCTTTTTTTTTTTTATGGTGCCTTTAATAAAAATCACAGCACATTTAATACAAACTTTATCCACCCATACATCACAGAAACCTCCAGAGGACAGGGCCAGTCCCACAGCATCTGCCAGCTCCAGCTCATCAGGGTCCAAAGGTGATGGTGGCTGTGTTTATGACGCTCTGCTGGTGGAAGCTCTTGCCTCCTTTGAAAGATGAGGTTTATATCACTTTATTAATGTCTTGAATTATTCATGTTATCATGGCATGAACCCTGTATTAATAGTCAAAAAACACTGTGCGCTGATGACAACAACTGTCCTCATTTAGCAGTTGGGGGTAGAAAAAAGTCTCCAGAAAAAGACTCCCATCAAGATCCTCCACAGAAGCCAACCACAGACTGTTTCACCGTATGCTGTAAGTACCTAGTTTGTACATCACAATTACCTGTTACCTCCCCAATTCCAGGTGGGGCACCATAAATGGGTAGGGCATGCAAAAGTATGCCTAGGTAAATAAAAAATGTTTTCACTAATACCCTTACGTTTAAGGCTCATGCATCAGTTCCTGCATCAGCACCTCAGCCATGCCTTGGTACTGCGACATCAGCAGCAGACACAGCACATCCTGAGGTAACTGTCTAAGTAGTCAGTGGTTGTTAGACAAGGAAACTGTTTGGGTGTTTGTTACATAAGATTTTGTCTCTGTTATACTACCAGGTGACGCTTGAGGGTTGGCACAACATGTGGGAGTCTGGTCCTAATGGGCTCACCAGAGCAGACATAACGTGGCTAAAGGAGGATGCTGAAAGGGGACTTTTTCCAAGGGCAATGTCTTATAAAGACAAGCACGGCAGCACAAGGTGGAGGAAAGTCCTGAAGGACAACAGAAAGTGGTTTCACCCTCCTGAATTTCCTGGAGTGATGGAAGGAAAAGTCCCCTCAGAAGACTCCTTTTTTCAAAGCTCTGTTTTTTCTGGAGTCATAGTTAGGCGTTACAGTCTTCGGTGTCCAAGGTCTTACTGCCCGGCATGTTCCAGTCAGAAGGCCTTTCTCTACCGTTGTGGGTATTCGAAAACTGTCAGGCAGATCTGCCACATGTCTGGCTGGTACTCCATGCTGACAGAAGTCCTTGCATGCAACGCTTGCAGAAAGGTTGCAAAGGAGTCCTTAAGCAGCTCAGTCCAGCTCATAGAGCTGTGTTCCCTGCTGTCTTGATGTTACGGTGAGTTCTCTGCACAATTCCACAATTATTTGATTTCTGATAGATTCTGAAAAAAAAATCAAAAAAAAAATCTAAGCAGGTTATGCACCTGATGAGGCATCGCACCGGAGGCAACACCATGGCCAAGGTGTGGAGGCAGGTCCTGGAGAGCCACTGCGAGGAGTAGCTGCAAAGAAAGGACTTGTACAACATCCTCCTCAGCCAGTACAAAAAACCTGGAAAGATCACACGTAAGTTAAGTTCATTGGTTTCTTGTCGCATATGACTGCAGATTTCCATCTGACTTCAGCACAGCAGGAGACCTCACTGCAATAGGAACAAATATCCCCTCAATTCACTCTCTAGTTTTTTTTTTTTTGTTTTTTCTCCACCTATAAAGAAGTCTTCGTGTCTGTGTGTCTGTTTTCTCTGCTTTTTAGGGAATTTTTGCCAACTATTCCAGTGACCACCAGCGAGGAGAGGGCTGCCATGTCGAAAGCTGTTGAGAAAGGCCTTTCTCATTGCAGAAGCAGTTAACATAGAGGACGATTATGTCTACTTGTGGCAAAGTCCTCAAGTACAACTCCACCAAAAATGTAAATTAAACCATTTTACAAATGCAAACAAACAAAAGTCTGATTGTTATCTATTCTTGTATCATGGGGAATTTCAGTCATTAATAAATAGTAATAACTATTATGGTAAATTAAATATAATATATATATATTTTTTTTTTTTGACGGTTGATTGGAGATATATTACATGTTACAAAGAAGTATTTGTTGGACCAGTTTTATAGTTTTATTACACTTTTGGTACTGAAATATTCCCTTCTTTGCTGGGAACAGAATAATCCAGTTTTTTGGGGATCAAAAGTATCCAAATCTTATGAAAACATTTTAAACAACACAAACTGAGGATTTAATCCAGATCAAAACCAAGATTGGATTTTGTAATCTAATATGAATTCAGATTTTTTTTTTTTTTTTCAGCAGTACATGGATCAGGGCTGCTGTTGCATCCACGACATGTCTTCTGTGGAGCAGCTCTTCAGCGAGTGGACTGACGGGTATGCTGGTATGGCTCGACATCTTTCATCGGATCCATTGATTTGATGCAGCCCTACGGATGGATTACCATCCAAAGTATGCCCTGTTTAAGTCTGCCCTTTCCGCTGCAGTCTTTGTCTACAACAAGGGCGATGTGGCTCTCCTGGTACAGGCGGTACGTGCCAGTTACCCAACAAGTTATGCTTCCCTGACTGACAGCCAGATCATCGAACTGCATGTCAGCAAGTCAGACCTCAGCCATCATGTCAGGAGGATAAAGGTGGGTGCCAAGGAAACCTGTGCAGGTGTCCAGAGTGCCATTGATATCTTGAAGGAGCAGCTGGGATGGATGAACCAGGTGCATCTGTTCAAGGACGCTGCAGCCATCAACCACGTCTGGGAAGAACCAACAGAAGCACCTCCAATACATCCAGGATCTGCCGGTGAGAAACATGTACACCATCACATCCGTAATGGTGTGCGTCTTCCACAATACAGCACAGTGAGTGGGAGCAACAGCCTGGAAGACCAAAGAGTCATTTCGAGTGGGTGAGGATGAAGATGATGAGGTCTCTGTTGCCGCAGCAGAGGAGGAGAATGTGGGATATAACTCCAACAGTGAGGGTGAACATCTGACTTCCCTGAGGAACAGTCTGTGTCTCACTGACCAGGTAGCGGCTGCAGAGTTTGATCCCTGTGTGGAGGATGTGTGCGGTCCCAATTCTCCCTGGATACAAACACGTAGAGGATCTGTGCAAAGTCCTTGTAGAGATCACCTTGGAGGATGGAAACCTTGCGATGAGTGACTCGGAACAGACAGAGGGTCATCAGTGCCTGGAACAACCTTGAACTCCACCATCACAGCATCCAGCAGTTCGACAGCCTTTACTCGGCACACTGGGGCAATACTCTGTTCGGTCGAATAAGTGGAGATCCGTCTGAGGCATCTTCGGTGCAAAAGCTGAAGTTCAGCAAGCGTTACTCGGCCGCCCACTTGGTTGACTCCAGAAAGAACCGTCTGATGTACTGTCTTATTAAACAGTTGTGGCTTCTTCCTGGTTCTGGAGGAAAGGGTCAAGGGTCGCCACTGAAGGATCACATCACCAAAATGTACCAGCGTGTGCAGCAGAGAGTGACTGTGGATGACGCTGAATTCAGCAAACTTGGCATTCCGATACTAAAAATAAATTCAAAGTGTGTTAGCGAGTTCATCAGGAGGCAGGAGGTCTTGTCAGCCACAAATGTGGCGGATCAAGGTTTGGCTGTCCTCCATTGTCATCGGAGTGTTTTTTAGCACCAGCCAGCCCCCAGCGATCGAGCTTCCTGATGAAAGACCACACATCAGCTGACCTACAGTGCAGTATCAGGCCACTCCATCTTTGGCTAGAAGGGTATTCCTGCACAACCGGAGGCTGCAGGTCGGAGGCTGCAGTTTCAGGACCGCAACTCTTGGACCGCAGCTTTAGGACCCTAGTTTTTTTTGTGACAGCGCCACCTACCGAACTGGATCAACACTAATTAAAGATGGACGACATGGACAGCAATCAGACGGTGAGTACTGATATTTAATTAAGTTTTATTTTATAACGTTTAAACGGTGCAGAGTTTACAAAGTGAGAACTGCTAACTATGAATTAATAATTAATTTCCACCAAATTAAGAATTTGTGAGCTAGTTTTATTAATTACTACAATGTTAATTTGTGGCCATGATTTCATAAATCCTTGTTGAGTTTTAATGACGAAGTATTATAAGTGAATCTAGCCTGCAGATTAATTAAACTTATCAGATGACAAGAGCATGGTTGATGTAAGGTTTGTAAGATTTACCTGCAGCTTAATGTATTAGTGTGAATACTGGCTTAATAGTCCTTGTTTTACCATATTTATGGATAAAATATCTTTCATAATTAAACTGCACTAACTGCCTAGTTGCAGTATGTGTTAGTCTGTTGTTTTGGCATTGTTTTGCAATGATGAATGAGGCGTTTGGCAATTTTAATAGCTTGTTACAGTTTGGCCTAATCTGCAGGTCTACTCCACATACAGTTATACATTGCTATGATGTGTTAGTTTCTGTCATGTTCTGCATGGCCAATATGAAGTGATTTTATGGATTCAATTAGGCTCATTGTAGGACAGATGATTAAAAAAGATGATTCATGATCTCAAAATATTCTAACAAGTAGGCTCTCTCTTTTTCAAGATACATAACAATCCAAAAAGGGATTGTTTAATATATTCAACAATCCAGTTGAATATATTAAACAAATGTTTCTTATCTATCTCTCTATGTCTCTCGCTCTCTCTTTCTCTAGAGTTGAAGCCTACAGCCATTCCATCCATGCAGCAACTGATGGAAAAGAGGTTCACTTTGGTGCTGTTGTTGCAAAAATGACATATATATATAAACATTCTTGAATCATTCTTGTGTCTGTCTTGCCTATCAACAACTTTTAAAATATTGGCAGTAATTTAGTGACTCCATACGCTGATTCCAACTTTAACTTACCTGATAATGAGCTAATTCACCTTAAGGAGGTTAATCAATAATCAATATACTGTATAATTCAAGAGACGAAGACTTTTAAGGTTCTTCATTTTTTACAATTGTTTTAAAATTGATATACATAAATTTTACAAAATGTATATTTCATTTTTATTTTGTGTAAATTCATGTTTAAATTTAAAATTGTGACTCAAAGCACACTTAGTAATTAACCTCTGCTGTATTTTGAATCAAAAATCACATAGATTAATATATTGATGCTATATACCAGGGTCCTAGAACTGCGTTCCTGAATCTGCAGCCTCCGGTTGTGCAGGAACATACTATTGGTCTTTGGCAGGGACCAGAAAGCTTAAACCGAGACTCCCACATCTCTTATCTCTGTCCCCCGCTCCTCCACCTCAGCTGTTACCTGCACCAGTCCAGACCATGCGCACGTCCACGCCAACTCAGCTGATGGGTGCACCCCTAACAGGACCTCCTGCTGTTTCCCTGCCGCAGGCATCCATTCCGCCTCCGTCGGCATCAAGATCGACATTCTACAAGAGAAAGAAAGCAGAGCGCAGTGGCATGGAACATCCAGCCACTGTAAAAGTGACATCTGTGCAATGTGTGGCCAACTCACTCGTAGCCAGAAAAAGTACTGAAAAAACAGCTACTGCGAAAGTTCTAATTCGTCCAAAGACCTTGCTGGACAAACTTCAGACTTTGCAGACTTTAAAAAAGCAGTTGACATTCTCTTGGGCTCGCAATCTCAGGCCTCCTGAGTTTGTCTAAGCAGACATCACCAAGTGTTATTGCTCTACATACCGCTTGAATTTTATCAGTGTTATTAACAAATGTTACACAACAGTTGATTGTTTTACAGTTTATGGTTGTGACCGTTTTATAGTTTATTGCCGTTTAATAATGGTTTACAGTACGTCACTGGTTTACAATACTGATGTCTCTTTCTTTTCTTGTTTTTAAGGGTAAAAAGTATGTTCAAGGGTTTTTTTTTTTTAGGTTTTTTTTACTTGAATGACTGACCTGGAATACTTGACCTGGCATAATGCTTATAAATATATCACTGTTCCTATTACTGTTGCTAGCAACTATATTAAACTTACATTAATAATACAGAGATATTCATTACAAACACTACACATATCTAATGTGTAACTTCGAGCAGGTCAAACAACACGTTCAGAACTTTTTTTCCTTTGCACTTTTAACAAAGTTCAGATAATTGAGAACACTGTTTTTCTAAATGTGGGAATGATTAATAAATTGAATAATTTGTATAACTTCTATTTTCTGATTTCCTCTGATCTTTATTTTAATTCAGCCGCACATCATCAAAATCCATGACAATAACATGCTGTCCATTTTTATAATAATGTCCCCCAGTAAGTCTGCTACAGGTGAGGGGTGCCATTGGGTTTCTTCCACAACCGCCCTCAACCATCAAGCTCCACCTGCTACACACACACACAACCATTACTTGATTGGAACAGCAGCTACGCTTATTATTTCTCTATTTGTTTCTCTGTTTTGCCACAGGATTTAAGTACTAGTGTCCAATGAATAAGTGCTAGTACTTAATGGAAAAGATGTATCTAAAAATTTTCTTTGTTTTCTGTAGAAGTGTATCATTCTGAAAATGTTTTAACTCATATACCATATTATTTTGAAAGTTAGAGTGATTTGCTTTCCTTAAATTGTAGTTAAGCACCTTGGTTGTGTCTGTCCTTATTGTCGACACTGACATAACATTTGTAGTATTTCCTGACACCCTGGCTTTTTGTCTTCAGCCCTATTCATACGTTTCTCATGTGGCACCTCATGATAGTAGATAAAATGTCATATGCATAGAATAATATGAAAGATATATATATTTATTATTTGATCATTTAAATCGGTTTAAAAAATAGGAAAGTAGACAATTTTATCTCTCAAAATTGTTATATTAAAAATGTGTTTTTTGTATTAATTTGTGGACCTATATAATACATATTTAAAAATTGTATAGCATACCTGTTCCTGCCATAATAATGACCCATGTGCTTGTCTTTCATATTTTTGTTCTTTACCCATTTAACCCCACCGGTCTCAATTTTGACCATAAAAAAGGTTTTCATTTATAAAGCTCCAAAAACATTATTGACTAACGTTTAAGTGCGTTTCCTGAAAATATGTAAAAAAAAAAAATGTAAAGGGTTTCGCTGCAATATGTGCAGTTTCACATATTTAATGCAAATTGTCACATGACCAGAGCAGTTTTTGTCCTGTTTGCAACATCAGTCGATGATGACCACCTCAAAGCTCCAGATCAAAAGACTAGTAAAGTATGTTAAAGATATGACAAAGATTTTTTGTTCTATAATATCTTTAAGGTGTAATGTAATGTGAATTCACAATTATTATATTTTGTTGAGTGTTTTCACAGAATGAGAAAACACGTTGAGGAGCGTAGTTATGACAGGTGGCATAATAGTGAATTTAGGTATACATATATTTAAATGACAAAATACTGCAATTAAATTAAAAGTTTAAAATGTTACAAATAAGTTACAATATTAACATTTTATGACTGCGGAAATATGTTAATTCCATGTTCACAATTGTGACAGACTATAAAACTATTTTTACACACCTTTCCAAAAAACTTAAAAATTACTCATAAGCCTTATTCAGAGGGAAGTTGTTTATCATGGGGACACACACATTATTGGGGAAAAAAATAATATTTCATAACTGCTCCACCACAGCTAGTGGGAGCCGTTAACCATCCGTTTAATCCCAAATTTCTTTTCTAGACAAGAACATTTCCAGATAGTGTTTCATTAGTGGCCAATCATTCTTTTTTTAATGTTGTCTAAATAAATCTTGTTCAGAATTAGGAGAGCATCCCATCAGTTCTCTGAAATTACAGAATTTAATGATTTGAATATAGGCCTAACATTTAAGAAAAGGGAAATACACAACACTGTACAGCTTATAAGAAAAAAATATAAAATATTTTTGACAATGTTTTCAGAAAAATGTGCTGACCGTTAAGAATGCAGATAGCATTTGTTATACAAAGAGTACATACACACCATTTTTTTTGATATTTGATTATTTTATAAATGTCAAGTACTGAAATGGATTAACACTATAATAGTTGCATCAAAAATGGACAAACATGGTGTAAATCGGTAAATAAGAATTCTTTGTCTTTGTCTTTCATATAGATTGAAATATTTAGGATGGGGATTTTTTTGGTCTATAATGCATATGGTGTTCTTTCACAAAATTGCATATCTCCAGTACAACAGAAGTGTAGTCGTTTCCTTTTACACCCACACCTTCCCCTTCCCTTCTCCTTTCCCAGATCGCTGTCCACAGCAGCCCCCTCTCAAGCCACGGTGCTGGGTCGCTGGAAGGTTCTTGTAGACGGCACGGCTGTATGGAATAAAACACAGACCCAGCTGAAGGTGACGAGCAAGCCGGCAGTACGCAGCCAAGGCCAGAACCAGGAGCGGAGTCACTAGCAAGAAACCCACAACCAGCAAAGCCACACAGCCGCCGTCAGTCAGTAGATCCGAACAGTATGGTGATGAACCGTGCGGTCGCACCTGAAAAGAGAGACATTTGACTGGTGTGGACCTGTGTGAGGTCAAGGATGAGTGCAGGAATGCATGTAGGCATTGCTGAGGAGGGTCGAAGAGAAATGAAGTGTCCCTGGAGGAACACCATCTTTGAAGTGTGGACAGACGAAGAACAGACACACTGGACAAGAATGTCTACCATATGCTTGTTTTCTTTAGGGAGTTGATCCTTTGCTACTTCCAAGTTAGTCTTTTTATTTAATTCTGATTATTATTATTTTAATGTAATGTTATATTTTGACAGAAGGCCACTGTTGTGCTCAATATATCATCTTTGCTTTGTAAAAATTTTCTAGGGAAAGTATTGCTAAAATGTGCAAACATTTAATATTAGAAGTGCAGTTGACATCGTTTAAATATGTATGCAACACTTTTAAAGGCTTTTTAATTTTTTCTCCCTTTGAGCTGCTCTGTGCCCGATCGCTATGCAAAATATAGATTCTGCATCAGCTTGCCTAAAGCTTCAATAATTGTATATGCACAGAGACTTCAAATAAACATTATGCATTATTTTAATTATTTTGGATAATTGGCGTTGCACAGGATGGAAAGGATTGAGGCATAAAGAGACCCCTACATTCTTCATCAATCCCCCTGTGAGCTGAAGGGAAGAAGAGGCGACTGAATAAACAGAGGAGAGAGATAACTGATAAAGCCCATCTGCAATTTGACCTGCACTTTCTCACTCTGACAGGTTTCTTCACTCGAGTAGATGCTTGTTAAATTCACTACTCCTATCATTAAATAATATTGTGACAGCTTTAATTATGAATTTCATTGTGGTTAGAAATGTAATAAGTATTGTGATGTTTTCATCACCTATTTGGACTCTGACGGCACCCATTCACTGCAGAAGATCCACTGGTGAGCAAGTGATGTAGCGCTGAATTTATGCAAATCTGTTCCAATAAAGAAACCTACTCATCTACTTTCTGGATGGCCTGAGGGTGAGTAAATCATCAGCAAATGTATATTTTTGGGCTGTAAAAATGTAAGAAAACGTCAAAGGGTGATGCAATTAAATGTAAATCTTCTCAAAGTTGGAAATCAGCCACAGTTCTCTTTTGGTATGTGTCTAAAGTATGAGGGATTCCAGCTGTCTGTAGTACTGTTGTGTGTGCAGATAAGATTAGAGTCGTTTCAGGGAACTGATGCACATATGTGGCCTTGATGTTAACCATATGTTTAGAAAGGATCCAACACCTTGAGACAAATGCACACTCATCACTTCAGTCTTTTAGATTTGGTCTTAAATCATGCAGATTCATTCTGTAGTTGGAGCTGATGCTTTGTTTATAAGTGATCCTATTATGCATCTTGACAGAATCCTGAGTATGTGACTGCTTCTATGACAAACTATTTACTCTTTTGAGTACCATGGTGGTCTGTTGCTCCGTTTGGATTAATCTCTCTTTCATGGGTGATCTAGTGTCACATGGGGACTAACTGGTCCGAGTGGCTATTGATCTTAGATCCTAAAGGTCTTGTAATTGGAGAGATCAGAAGAATTCGTCCTTTATTTACACACATTGACCCTTACTGACCCACGGGGGATGCGTCAAGATGATTTAAGCGGTTTTCTTCTAGCAAGAGACGAAGAGAATGTAGTAGTGAGTTGAAAGGTCTGTATCTTACAGAAACTTGTCTGTAATAAAATGTGAGAGTGTTTTGTTGAAAATGAACAGAGCTGATACGGTGGAGAAGCAGGAGATCTAATCTTCTGTGGGTAATAGTGCAAGAATGTCGAGGGCGGTCGCTATACAGCGTTGTGAGAAAATGTTTTTTTTAAAGGGGTCATCGGATACTACATGCACTTTTACAAGAAATGTGTGTTGGCAGTGTGTACACAACCACCCTATAATGATAAAAATCCACCCAGTGGTTTTTTTAATCTACTAAAATCTTAACTTTCTCAAATCGATAGTCTGATTGACAGTAGTGTTTTAGCACAGACTGTTCTGGTGTCTTACCTTAGACCTGCCCTGAGTGAGCTGTTATCAGTTCGCCAATGTATCATCGTATTATTTACTCCCATGCAAGTTAATCGATAAAATCGATTTATCGCCCAGCCCTACAAACTATGTTACAGACTTTTCATTAAGACCCTAAAGAATCATATCAACTTGTGGAAAATTGGCCTCCGATGACCCCTTTAAACTCCATGAATCCACTTCTGTCCTGAAAACACTCCTCATCCGACGTCATGACCTGCCCCTGCTAATACTCCTGCACTCAGACGGCTGAGAAATGCCCAAGATTAAGAGATTACTTGGTGAATCAAAGAGAAACAGAGGCCAAACTCCCATAAATCCCTAGAAGGATATCTTTTCCCAGATTATAAAGGACATTCCTTTAGTATCAACACTTTTTGTTTTTCTCGGGGACCAAGTTTTCAGTATGCTTTAAGCATAAATGGATTTTATTGTTCCAAGATCTAAATATGAAAGTTGCAGTGAAGACTCCATTATTATGCAGTATTCTTCTCATTGGTATTCAATCTCATTTAAGAAAGAATTTGTATTGACTTTTATTACTTGTGAAGATTTGTCATTATCTTTAGATTTTTCCAATACTAAATACTGGCTGCGTATCATATGTTATATGCAGTATTGTTTATAACATATAGGGCCATTTTTACGAAACAGAGCAAATTAGCATTAGAGCGCAATTCCATAAAAGATCAGATGGAAGGGAAAAATGTAAAAAAAAAAAAAAAAAATTCTCACATTAAAGAACATAGACGCAGACAGATCATTATTTCATAATGACCAGAGTAATCTACTAGGAGCAACGCAAATTACCGCCTGCTTTAAGATGTTTTTTTTTTTGGGTGGGTGGGGTTTGGGGGGAATTAAATAATGGTGCAAATACCAGTAATTTGTTGAATTCAAACGTTAGTAAATCGCATTGCGTGATTCATTTTAATAATCTCCTCCCATAAATGTTATGCCTGAAAGGCCTATTCAATGATGTTAGGTGCAAAAAAAATGTTTCCACGCCTTTTAAGCGGTAATTCTTCACTGCGCATCTTTAGTAAATCCTGAAAATACTATTTTAATGTCAAAAGATGGATTGTGCTGGTGTAAGCTGTTAGTAAATCTGGCCCATAGTATATTAATGATCTTTGGAGTAAAGTTTATTCGGTTTTTTTTTTTTTTTTTTTTTTTTTTATATCTTTATCAGTGTTTTTCTGCTGAATTATAAAATAATTTGTTTAGTTTTTTTCTTAAGTTTACTTTATGATTTTATGAAAGTCTCCTACCCTCTGACCTGTAGAATTAAGCGGCTTGCTTTTTGTTCCTGTGGACCTACTTGAAAGTCCTCTATACATGAAAAATGAAAAACCTGAAAAAAAATTAAATTTCATTTCAATTCTTACTGTTGAATGGCAGATGAAGCCGAACACCACCATGACAATAGCAGGAGTTAGGATGAGCCCGAAAACCAACCCGGCCAGGCAGGCATTGATGGCTGCGATCAGCAGGTTCTGCGCCGTCACCAGCACAGAGCACGCCCAGCAGTCCAGAGAGCCCCGGAGCTCCAGCGGCGCTTCACCTCTCCCAGCCTCCGCAGCCGAGTAAGGTGGAGGCACAACCACTCCAGACCCACCCACTGGGGTCCCGGCTGGCACAGTGGAGGCCAAGGAGTTGGTGTGCTGGAGACCGGTGTGATTGTGATGGTGGTGGTGGTGATGGCTGTTGGTTGGGAGCTCTTCAGAGAGGTCCAGGACCTGGTGATGAGCCCCCTTCTCCAGTGTGCTATTCATGCTCATCCTAGTCTGATGAAAACAGAGAATCAAGGACATTTACATATTACTTTGTTAAACTGTGAATGAAAGTGCTTCTTGAGTTTTGTATTTTCAGTTGTAGGCTTGAACCACATTGTTGGAGCTCAGCAAATTGTTTGCAAAACAGTTAGCCAACATTTTTTTGTAAATTATTTTTATGCTTTTAGATTGTACACGCATTGATTTAACAGTTAGTTTACTCAAATTTTAAAGTGGCCATAGATGGGGTTTCGGCTCCCCATCTTTAACCTCAACCATCTTAAAATCTGGGCTCAAACTCAGCTGTCAACACCCTGAAAAATCAGTGAATGTGATCTCTGTTTGTTGATGGCAGTGGCTGCACTAAGCTGTCTGAAGTTATTTCTCTCTCAATCCCTGTCAGCAGTTGTTCAGAACCCTGGAACATGTCTTACAATAAATATTGTCAGGGGTGGATGCAGTCATAGTCAACTTTGATATCTGCTTTGGACAGTTTACTGCTTCAAAAAGGTTCAGGGCAAGGTTAAATCACTTATCGCCAGGAAGCTGGGTTTGTGATCTTTTAATTAGCTCTTTTATCAGCGACTGATTGTTATCTGAAAGCTAACTGGTGCTTTGTGGCAGAATCTTATTGGTATTTGAGTGTGTTTGGAACAACACAGGCGATAAGATCAAGTGTTGAAGAGTTGCATTTATATGCATAAATAAATATGCATTTATCATAAATTTGCAATAAGTAAAACAGTAATAAGAACCATCCTGTCGGGACCCAATGCTTGTAGAATAAATCCCTTCAGAATAAATTCATGGTGGTACAACAAATGCTACTATGATGTATACATTCTTTTACAATGTAGAAATGGAAATCTAACAGATTCTTGTAATTTAAGATCTTAAGAGACTTAATTTTCTTTATTTTACTATATTCTTCAAGCTAGATTTTCAGGATGTTGGCTCCAGTAAAATGTGGAGCATTGAAAAGAGGTGCCTTACACCCCCGTCAATGCTTAGACGGTTGGGTTGACCATCCAGATAGCACTCCAGAACAATAGAGCGAGGTCAAACTACACAAATAGTTTACACGCCATACAGCTGTGGCCTCAGTGCCATACACAAATCATCTAAAAATGGATACAGGATGGTCTACGACTCTTTCACACACACATGCAGTCTGACCCTTAAACACTAGATCCTGAATATGCCATCAGTGATGCATGATGAGGGAGACATGCACACGTTTGTGCGCTTGCTGATGGTTGTGTTGTCTTCCTGCCATTGTATTCTGTTTGTTACACAGCAGGTGACTCAACAAACACTAGATCACCCCTCACTCACAGGAAACGTGAACACAAGCGCACACCATGTCAAACCTGGACTGCTCCACCCACTAACTCTGTTTCCAGTTTCTGGGAATCACTAAATTGAGAATTAACTTGGAGTCAAAACTTTGGGACCATTAACTAAACTCTACTATTTTTATGCATGAATGAGGCTCAATTTAAGAAATGAAACTAACTTAAATATTTTGTAGCTTCAAGGTGGAATGGGTTTTTACTTTTACATTTGAATTAAGGTCTGATGTGGCTTCAGTACTTCACATGTGAATTTAAAAAAAAAAATAATAATTTCACCAATATATGCTTTTGCATGATGTGGTATTTTAAATGATTCAACTATATTTTGTTTAATTGGTAAACAGTCTCTCATTAGATTTGACATGTTACACCTTACAGATATGCATCACTCAACATTAAATGACGCAGAAGTGCATTTGCTTGTTACTGGTTATGTGAATTAATGTAAAAAGAGTATTCAAGCAGATAGCTGTATCATGACTCTGATAGGTAAGTCTCATAAGCCCTCCACAGTCTCCACTCACCCAGTGGTGTGACTCCAGATGTCCTCTTCTTTTTGTTGCCTTTGACTAACACAACATGCACTCCTTGTTTTGTTTTAATGGAAGTTTGTTTGGAATTCCTGGTTCAGAAATGGGAAGAATTTCTTAAATTCTAACGTTTTTCCTTGCGTACTAGTCTGATGGTTGCTTGCATTTCTTGTGTTCTCTGAAGTCTATCGTTGGTTTTAGCTCAGGTTTGCTGTATTCTGTCCACTGGCTCTCTCTCTCTCTCTCTGTGAGGCAGACTGAGATATGTATGTGTCCTGCCTGGCAGTTATAGCAGTGCCTTTCTCTGTGCCTCCCTCGTGCCCCCTCCCCTTTTCCCTTACCCCTCTCTTCTCTCTCTTTCTTCACTCTTTGTATGGGGGAAGGAATGTTTATTTAAAGATCTGAAGTGAGAACTTTAATTACTCCGGATGGATAGAGAGGGCATGAAACCACCTCACATTTACACCACATGTTCCAGACTTCCATTATTCATATTTAATCGTATCATAAACTCCTCTTACCACATGGGGACGAGTGTTTGCTTTCCTGTAATCGTGTTGGTTTGATTAATATTGCCATCTCTACGTGTTAAACACGTTAAGCATCATCCTCCACCCATAATGCAATTGTTATGCAACTATTGCTGGACTTTTATGGGGCATTGCAGAGATAACCGCAATTATTTATTTATTCATTTTTGGTGAGGCTGTTCACATGGCTTTTAGGACCATATCAGAAATAAGAATTTAGAAATGTAATTAGAAATCAAAAGAGCTTAGGACTTCCGGTCTTTAATCTATTCATCAGCATTACTTCTTTAAAGGGGTCATATAATGCGATTTCAAGTTTTCTTTTCTCTTTGGAGTGTTACAAGCTGTTTGTGAATAGATAAGATCTCTAGTTGCAAAGACTAAAGTCTCAAGCCCAAAGAAATATTCTATTGAAAAGTTAAGACTCTTCCATGCCCTCCTAAAAAATCCTTGTTTAAACAAGCCCCCTCATGTCTACGTCAAGATGTGGGAAGATTTGGATAACACACCATTGTTTACGCAAAGGCAGCGGCACGTTTTTATATTTATATTTTTAAATATAAAAAACACAGCACAATGTAAAAAGACAGTTTAAGTCATTATAATCAGTAATTATGTCCCCACTGGATGCAATTTTTCAACATTTCCAGCATAAACTATTTGATGTTTGTTTTGGAATACTCTCTTGATGGAAGATCCAAACATGGTCTATTATACGATTTCTACCAGAGGCAGAAGGGTTTAGATTTTTGTTTCTTGGTATTTGATACAATCCATGATGCCATGTATCTGAACATGATGTCCAGGACCTCTGACAGTAAAACAGGCCCACAACATTAAAGATCCAGCAGTATATTTAACCCTGGACATGGGGTACTTTTATCCCTGTTTGTACTAAACCCATCTGGTTTTTTTTACTGCTCAAATGATTTTTTTTTTTCATCTGACCATAGAAGCCAGTGCCTTTTTTAAGTTCTAGTCGTGTATGACAACTGAATATGCTGGAGTTTGTATTTGGATGAGCGAGGAGAATTTTTCTTGAAACCCTCCCGAACAACATGTGGTTGTAACCCTAACCCTAACCAATTTTTAGGGTTTTCTGACCCCAGGACTCAACTAATCTTTGCGATTCTCCGGCTGTAATCATTGGAGAGTCTTTGGACACTCAAACGCTCCTCCTCACCGTGCATTAGGGCGATATAGACATGTCCTCTTCCAGGTAGATTTGTAACATCTTTGATTGATTGGAACCACTTAATTAATACCCTGATGTTGGAAATGGTAGAAATATTCAATGCTTTAACTCCTTTCTTAAAGCAACTTTTTATTTTGTGAAGCTCAACAATATTTTTTGTTCTGCACATCAGAACTATATTCCTTGGTTTTACTCCTTGTAATGGATGATTAATGGAATTGGGCTTGAGACCCCCCCCCCACCCCCTCAACTTGTTTTACTTCAATGAAAGGTTGGAATTTTTTGAATGAAAGATACACTATACTATATTATAATAAACAATGCAGATTTATTTTCACAACCACCTTTGTTCATATTTACCCAGGGTGGCAATAATAGTGGAGAGCACTGTACATATACCAAGGTCAACAAAGTTGAACATTTGATGTGACTGAGGCTGTTTTAGGGTCTTTTGATCAGACTCTAGTTTTGAAGGCCACATGGGGAAACAGAAATGATCACAAACAACTGATGGCCAGGACAGATTGAGAGAGCTGAAGGAAGGATGGAGAGGAGCAGCATGGTTCCTCCATGATGAAAAGAAAATTAGAAAAGACAGTGGGAGTGGTTGCACAGGGGAGGAATAGAGTAAATGTTGGGTTGCATAACTGATAAGAGCCCATCTGTGGTCGAAATCACACACAGATCAATTAATGTGTCAGATATAAGATTTCTCACTGCTTTTCCTTACTCTTTCTCTGTTCCCCTGGGTAGCGACCCCTGACCTCACTCAAAGGAGGGCAGTTTAAGACAGTCCAAATGAAAAGATAAAACCTGGGCTAATATGCAATACATACGAGCAGTTAACAGGACATAAATAGGAGGAGTGAATATTTATTTTTCTTTTTTTCTAAAGGGAAGAAATAAAGAAAGCTTGATTTGGTAATTATGGCAGACTAAACTGGCTTAATTAATTACTGGCTAAATTGTGTTTTGCAAATGATATCCAAAATATAGCTTGTCAAGGTTTGCGGTAAGTAGTTAAAACCTCTGCATATTTTATTTTGTATTTTTTATAAGGCTTTACATGTCTTTGAGTGATTTGTTTTCACCAGCCTCTGGTTTGTGGCAAGTGCTATTTTGAGTTCACCTCAGTGATGCTCGTCTTTGGGACTTTGTACATTAAACAAGGATTTGGCTTTCTGAATGGAGCAAAATTGAGTAATGTGATAAAGGAAGGGTGAAAAGAGCTTCCTGTACTTACAGGAAGTAGGAAATCCGCAAGCCTGTGCAACATTAACCTCTGAATGAATCTCTGTCCTTTTTGAACTCTTTACTTGAGGTCCTGGGCAGTTTTGTGCCAAGTCACTTTCAGCTGGCATACTGGGAGTAATAGGATGGGAGTAAAATTTCTGCAATAACTGAGCATGGATAACAATGTATTACAAAATAATTTATCAGTTGAAATGAACGCTTGGTGTTTGATGCTTTAGGCTGCTTGATGTATCTGACTATCATTTCAACAGCCATCAACATCAGGAGCCCACATGGGTGTGTTCATATGGAACACTACTACACAAAATGACAAAATTTCTTGTGCCAAAAGTTTAGTGATAGGCCATATTACTGAGAGCTGATCCCAAACGCAAACAAGCTCTGGTTCCACTGAACCTGCGTCAGCAGCGGAGAACAGGAAAGAACTGTGATAGGGATGAACCTGACACCAAAACATGAGATCAGCTGTTAGCATGACACTTGTTCCCTCGACAAAAAGCCAATAGGATTTTTCCACAGGCTTTTGGATTATCACACACACACACACACACACAAAAAAAAAAACAGTGTTCAATCATAGTTCATGAAACTTTCACGTTTTGTCCGTCAAGATAATCTTCACAAAGAAATATAACTTTGAAAAATTGTGAAGCCTAAATAAAAGCACCAGAACTTAGAAGTCAACAAATCCTTGATTAATATGAATATTTTTAATATTAATAAGAAACGTGTCTCCACTAACTATTCCAATAACATTCTAGTGCATTTAATCTATTAAATACCAGCTGAGGGAGCAAGTTTTTGGATATGGTAAAATTAAATTTATTTTAGTGAAAGTACTATATTTCAGCTTTGACTGCGAGTGTGTAGGAGAATATTTGCAAAAAATACATATAAAAAAAGTTTGATGTAAAATGTTATATATATATAATTTTTTTTCCCATTTATACATTCTATGTGGTGTATCCTGAATAAATCACAGCTGAAAACGGTTTAATTTATGTATCTTGTGAGTTTATTTATTTAATGATGTATGCATGACCCCTGCTGGCGTTTGATGCAAAAGATGAAAGATGCAACATAACGCAAGCAGGGGTCACTCATACTTCATTTATTATGGATTTTGGCAGAATCAACTTCTGTCATTTATTTAATGAAGCAGCATGTATGTATATATATGATTAACACTTGTAAATGTTAGCAACCTGATAATGAATGTAAGCATATTTGTCTCATATACCTGTATCAGTTACTGCTATAAATCACCATCCTTCGGTTTTAAGTACTGGGCTTTTTATGATGTTAAAACGTGATAAATTATTAAGGCTTTTGAAACCTTGCTATTTTGACTGAATGAATACAGAGACATGGCACTGATCAAAGTTTATCAAAAGCATTTAATATTATTCAGAGTAATAATATCAATGACACACGAATTCACAAAGTGTTTAAGACATGTCTGGCTCAGTTTGCTTTGTGTGTGAATTCCAAAACAGTGCAGATTTTAAATAACCACAAAAATAAAACGAAAAGAGGAAAAGTGTGTATATTGCAAGAAGGAAAAATATTTCTTAAAAATATTGAGAGTCGCTCAAGAAGAACTCAGCACCATCTATATCATAATCAAAACCATTTTCCTGATAATACATGAATTATTTCACACTAACGCTTCTAAAGCTGTAACAAATTACAGTATATAAATCAAAAACAATAATGCGTTAAATCCCCTTTCACACCGTTACTCATTTCAGTAAAATGCCGCAATTTACAGTTCAATGTGATTTTTCGGCCTTACAGTATGACATCCCACTACAGCCAATTACTGTATACTGTGAATATATAAAGATTATGGCTGCTGTATTCAGCACAGCACCTGTGTCCTCAAACAAACAGCATTTACAACAGGACAGAAGCACCACTAAATGTGTAAGAGTATCAAAAAACTGATTTTAGCCCCGATAAAGAGTAGCTGCTAATCTAGGCTCAGAATCACTGACATCAGTCCAAGTCACCATCTTAGTCGAAAACAAAAGAGATACCAAGTCACCTGTTAACATACGTTTTGTGTATAACAGACAACGTCTGATGAATCAAACCCTACCCTCTGTGCTCTACAATCTACATGGACAAAGAGTCAGTTCAGAGATATTTCATATATAGACAGGGAAAGATATTTAAAGGGGCAAGCACCAGAACTCGAAGCTTGGAACTCATAAAAAGAACCAGCACCCTTGAAATCTTACTGAGGATTTCGACTAACAATAGAAACCCTTAAAACATCTCTGATAACCAAGTTGAGGCAGGGGAGAACATTTTATATCCAATAAATAGAAGAACATTAAAAAAAAAAATAAGAGAATAGATCTGTATAGAGGTGAGAAACAATTCATTGAATAAAACAGACAAAACTGAACAATTATACTCCTAAAATGCAGGAAAAATGACTGATCCGAAATGCAATCCTAAAATGCTTGTCCTGATGATATAAACACAACATTCCATACTGAAACTGAAAGCGTCTTTTAAAACCCGTATGTTTTGAAGCATTCTGAACAACTGTATTTCTTTTAAGTCTTAATGCTTTAGAAAAATGTCCATAGCTCTATTATTAGTATTATTAATTTTTCTCTCTTCACTAAATACAAGTCACAAGGCCAATGTGGTATATATCTAGGCTGTTCTAGGTTTAAAAATAATAAATTATTGAAAAAAAAAAAAAAAAAGCACCCACGGAAAAATACAAAGAGCATTTACACATTTCAGTATTCAATACCCCAAAAATGAAGAACAAAACCCAAAACGACAGGATCTCGGCAACTCTGCCGCTTGTAAGCCAGGACAGCACCAAACTGGAGTCTTATTGGCTGATTGGTTTTGTAAACAGTGCGGAGTAAACTGGTTCTCGATTGGCTGTTCAACAAATATTAACAGTAGTAAGTATTTTTTTTCCCCCCAAGTCTTAATTGGACTAAAATAAAAGATCTTGTCCTGCGAACAGGAGTTTTGGTTATGGCTGTGTGAGGACGAGGGATGAGACGTCCTCATCGGGAGCTGGAACTGGTAGCCTGAGAAAGCACACATACAAATGAGAAAGGTTAGGTTTTTTTTGAAGCTACGCGGTTGTTTGTTGACTTTGACGAAGGGTGTGGGTGCACTCACCAGGCTGAAAGAGTCGTACACGCTCATGAGCTCCTCCATGCGGTACTGCTCCAGCACTACTACGTTGGAGAGGTTTGGGTTGCGTTGTCGTGCACAGTCCTCACAGTGCACCACATACATCTTCCGACTGCCATTCTCACTGGTCACAAACAGCAGGTTAAACACCTCCACCTGCATGAGAACAAAAACTTGCATTATTATTGTGTAACTTTTTTTTATTTGCAGGTCTTTGGTTGGTTTTTCTATCTAGGGCCTGCCTACATATACTTTACAAATTGCGTGGCACAATCCACTCACATCACACTCGTTACAGTAATAGGCCGGCTCATCCTTCACTCTGCTCTGGTAGGAAATCTTCTTTCCTCCTGCCACCAGCTGGTCCCTCAGAATCTGAATGTGCTTAATAGACTGGAGGAGACAGTGTCTGAAAAAGAGGAAAGGCAAATGGATTAAATGTCTGCTACTAAACTGGGATGTAACTTGCTGCTGCTGCATACTCACTTGATCATCTTGTAAGTGTCCGGGTCAGTGAATTTGACATTCCGTGCCAAGTTCCAGGATACGTTAATCATTGGAACGATGGATTTGACTTTCTTCACTTCGTTCCACTCAAATCTCTCTAAAGCCAACTGGTACTGATAAGCTACAAAGTCAGAAAAACAGCTTTAGTTTTACACATTTAGTGACAATTAGATTAACAGTTGCAATGACTGATAAAATGCATTTCAAAGTGATTAGATTGTATTTTTTTCCACTGAAAGTAGACTATTCCTGGCACACATCATACATATTTTATGGAATTGCAATGACAATGAATAATCAGGATTTTCAGCTACAGGCGCTAAAACATCCAAAAACCACCAAGTTTTGAACGATAAAGAGAAGAGAAGGTAAATGTGTGGGTTACTCACAGTTGACAGGTCCCACATTCCAAGCAATGTTGTTGCACCAGCCCACAGCCTGAACCCAGTGTACAGTGCCTGCATTGATCCACACCAGGTCTCCTGGTCTTTGGATGAACCGGTACACAGGGATGTTAGCGCGGTACAAGTCATCCAGAACCGGCCACCATGATCCTGTCAGGTAGTCGACTCCATGCCTGATAGAAAAATTCATAAACTTCTTAATAAAGTATTTAGTTTAACATAAATGTCTAAGAATTAAACATAATTTGACTGTTTTTGTAAACTTTCTTACTTTTCACAGAAATCACTGATGGCCTCCCAGTAGTTGTCATGAACAGCAAACCACTCACAGTCTCCAGGCCCAATATTGATGTTTACGGAACAGAAATTATTGTTTTCCTGGTGTCCTGATGATACAAGCATTTAACACCAATAAAGAAAAAACTACTTGCCAAAGCAGACCTATCTTTGATTTCTACAACACACAAATCAAGAAAGCTATTAGTGTTTGTGTCAAACCTGGTGTGCGGCAGCCAGGGACTTTCATGTACAGTTGTACTGTATTCATTCCCAGAATGGTGTGGCCAACATGACTCAGCATGTTACCACTGGAGGACACGCGCATAAATGCCGGCAGCTTCTGCAACTCCTGCAGCTGAGGCTTCCATCTTAAGAAAAAGACAAAAAACGCAATTTAGTTTGAAACAAAAACTGTATACAGTCTTGCACTTTACATGGGCAGTATCCCATTACTGTATCCCCAACCATATCTTGAAGTTTTAAATATTTAAGGTTTTTATATCATCCAAATGAGATGACAAGAAAAGGTTATACATTTATGCACAGTAGTCTTACCTTTTCGGATCGGACAGGTCAATGTTGGTGCCAAATTTTATTATCTTCCCCACAGGTTTCTGCTCTAAACTATAAAGACAAATCAAGACATTTTAAGTTAAAACATTTTAAAGATTTATACATACATGTATTAAAATTTTTAAAAAGAGGCAGTTATTTGGACAAAATCAAGAATTTGGTGCTGTGCTAAACTTGCAAAACATTACCTGGAGTTGGGAGCTGAAGAGCTACTGGTTATATTCTCAGAGTTAGTGGCTGATTTTTCATCTTCATCATCATCATCCTCGTCGTCACTGCCCTTCTCTTCCTTTAAAGGCAGATAATTATATAGGCGCATTTTAGTGCATGAGGCATATGATTCATATGGAAATTCATTTTATTTGTACAATATTTGCAAAATGACCAAGAAATCTCTGAAAACTAACAAACTAATTTTTTTTATGTGTTTGGTTGTATGTTTGTGTTCAAACCTGTAAGCTCTCTTGGAAGCTGGAGGCCTGGTACTGGGCATACTTGGCAATTGTTGTATGCGACCTGCTGCTCTCGCAGGGCCAGGTCTGGCCAGTGCCGCTGGGATCCCAGTTCTCATCAGCTGGCTGCTGGACTTGGGTCCGGACCTCTACTGCATGCTCCGCATTTGCCTCCACCAAAGATTTTGTGGAAAACAGACCAAGATCTATGAAGAGGAAGGAAAGAAAAATTAATTAAGTTTCCACAACAGCAACTATTAAAGTTACAAAATGTACAACTTGAGTATCTGTCCATCCATCCATCCATAATACATTGTGCCTAAACCTACTTAATCTGAGGGAGCCAGCTAGTCCCCTGATGACAGTAATGGGGTTCTTAGAATCAGTGCAGAACTGTAGCAGTACCGGAGAGAATGCATCTCTTTTACTTTCCAACTGCAGAGAAACAACAACAACATGGAAATCAATTAAGACAAACTTTCACACATTGGAGCATTAACTGTTTTTAGTGGAGCAGAGGTTATTGTGCGTGTAATACACAAAAAGGCCACAAGGGGCAAGAGATGCTGACAATGCTACTGCAGCGCTTACATAGATGCTAGGTGTGGGGGGGTTGAGTTTCTCTTGAGGGATGGGCAGTTCTGTGGTCAAAACTGGTTTAACAGAGAGGGCAGGTAGAAGGTACGATTCCTTAAATTTCCCCTTCACACGAGCACCCCTGAAACAACAAGACATTAAATATCAGTTACGGCCTTTCACGGTCCAAATCACATCAAAATATATTGCAACCGCAGCCAAGAAATAAACCGTTTTAAGACTTCCTACACACAAATATTGCTTACTTGCAAGCTCTGATGATTTCACTAGCTGTGTTCTTTATGGTGATTTCCTCCAGAGGAATCCTTCTCTCCTCTACCTCTGAAGCAATAAATGTCTCCCTGTCCCCACTCTCCACCTTTATGAGGCGTATCTTCAGTTCTTTGGGTGGCCCATCTGTCAGTGCTTTCAGTTTCTGAAAGTCATCAGAACATAATGCTGAAGAAGCTGATGGGAGATCAGACGAACATCCAGAGCTGGTGCCCTTATCCTTACTCCGCGCCCACTCTTCTTCTTCACTCTGGGGTCGTCTACATTCATCCTTCCTTCTCTTCTTGTCTCCGTCACAGTCTTGTTCCTTCTCTCTAAATTCCTTACTCTGAAGGTCCAGGTTACCCAGAACCTGCCTGCTCTTTTTTTCCTTGTGTGACTTTCCATCCCTGTGCCGTCGACTTGAGCTGGAAGATGAGGATGAGGAAAGAGACGCATCATCGTGTCTTTCTCTGTGCTTTTTCTTTCTCTCTTTCCTGTCCTCATGTTTTTTGCTACTGCTACTGTGTTTGTGTTTCCGCTCTCGTTCTCGCTCTCTGTGTCGGTCCTTTTCTTTATCAGACTCTGCCTTAGAGCTCTGCCTTTGAGGGAGTACGTGTTTGTTCACCTCATAGCTATGACCAAGCTCTGCTAGTGAAGACTCTGAGATGGTGGTCAGTATTGGCCGTTTTTTCAACAAGTCTTTCACATTTCCAGAATCCTTCTCTCCTGTGGATTCCTCTGAAATATCTTCCTCATCATCATTGTCCAAAAGATCTGGCTGGCTTATCTTATCCCCTCTCTTGCTCTCTGATGCCCAATCTGTAGGTGAGAGGGGACGGGGCTGTCCTGAGTTACTAATGGCGTTGGAGGTTTGCGTTGGACTGCTAAAACCTGGGTGATCGGATGAACCTGATGTGGGAGAAGTGCTTTGTTGTTGTCTGCAAATGTCAGGCTCCAGAGAAAGAGATGAAGAGTACTTCACTCCCATAAAAGCAGAAGGAGGAGGACGACCAAAGGGTCCACCTCTGTAGGTGTACTTCTGGCTCTCAAGTACAGATGCAAGGTTTTTAAACATGCTGTTCACACCTGTTTGATGGAGGTGTGGCCGTTGTGGTGGTGGTGAACAGGATGGAGTTTCATCTTCATCTCGATCTGCTTCATCATCTTCACACTCACTTTTCTCTACGTCTGGAAGGCCATATAGCTTGGCCAAGTCACTATGGCGATAGTTTGTTCCTGTTGTGGCAAGATTGCTTTGTTGAGACTGCATGCTAATGGAATTGGCAGGCTTGGGAATTACCTTAAGAACCTCCTCTTCTTCCTCAAGTGAAGAAGTACGACTACAAGGAGATGACAGTGAACCTTGCCGACTTAACACAGGTGGGCTTGAATGGCCATCTGGCTGATAAGCAGCAGTCGGAGATTGCTTTAGGGCAGGCATGAGGTCTGGTGCACACAAATAACTCTTCATAGGTGCCACATTTGTAGAAAACAGAGGTTTCGGTACTGCCCGTTCTCTGCTCTGGCCAGAATACAACTCCTCCTCTTTCTTGATGGACTCATCCAGCATCTTCATAATGTTAGCCAATCCATCTGGTAAGAGCTCAGAAGTTTCCTCCTCAAATTGGGCACCATCAGAGTCACCACTGCAACTTCTATCACTGCTAACCAAATTACCAAGTCCTGTACTGGGCATTTGCTTTTGAAGGCTGCTCGTGCTGATAGGTGTGCATGGAGAGCGAACATCCTTGGGGAAAGCCTGATAAAGTTTGGGTGGCTCTCGCAGAGGTGGAGGGTTGGGAATTGCATTTATAATCTCAGCATTATGAGAGGTTTTCAACATGCTGACATCTTTGGATGGGTCAGGTTTCAATTGCATGGTGTGGCTGTCGATGGGGCTGATGAGACCTGACTCTGAGGGGTATTTGGGATTCCCAGTGATATTCTGAGATGGTGCACCACTTTTCCATTTCTCTCTTTGCCTTTGCTTCTCACGGGCATATTCTGTCTGGGGGGTGAGGGGAGGTGGTTGTGACCGTTCCATATTGTTCGCTGCAGTTCCAGAAAGATGTTGGGGCACTCCTCCCCGACTCAACCAGAGATAATGCGGTGAATTCTGGCTAGGAGGTGAGATGGAGGAGTGTGCATTGGCTGGGGACAAACGAGGAGCTGGAGACTCAGCTGCACTACCCGACAGCAGACGTTCCAGACTCTTGATGGCAGACTCACCGTGTGGCTTTGTCTCCATTTCTTGCCGTACTACATTCTGTTTTCCCTCTTCATTCTGGTCTCTACTTCTCTCCTCTATTTGCATGTGGCCTTGCAGCTCTGCATCAAGTTTATTCAAAGCATCAACAATGGACTGGGAGCTTGGGGCAGCAGGCTGCAAACAGGACCTTGGGTAGACTGGGGCTGTAACACTAGTAGTTGCCTGAGAAATTGAGGAGGAGGCTTGGATGGGTGCAGAGTTGTATGAATTACTAGAAATTGGCTTGAGGGCTGAGCTGACCTTTATGTGTTCTGGAGGTTGAGGGCAAGGTAAAGGTGAACTCACTGGAGGGAGAATGTTGAAAAAGTGTTGAGAAGTCTTGCTGGTGATGACGCTCTCACCTGATCTCTGAAGACCTGAGTTTAGGGTGGAGGAAGAGGACACTGGGGAGTAGTTGGGTCTGCCTTGTCCTATGTGGGGTTGTGTGGACTGAATCAGAGATTGTGCCCCTCGATGTGGGTTTGGAAGGGTTTCAACACCAGGGTGGACACCCTGATACCCTGGATGAGTTACATTTTGACCAATCATCGATACATGGTTTGGGTTTGAGATTAACACTGAAGAATCCATTGCTCTCCAGTTGCTCAGGGTACTGGGAATGGAGGAGGTGGTAGAGGGTGCTGAGCTTGAGGCAGGGATGCTTCCAAAATTTGTGTACAGTTCCAGAGGGCGAGGCGGACGAGGAGTTTCTAGGTTTGGGGTAATGACAGGTTTTCGTGCAGGGGCCTGAGGAGGGCTTACACGCTGGGGGGTCCCTGGACCCTGGTCGCCCCCAATAAGCCTATTTGGTGCCTGAGAAAGGTGTGTGGCAACCTGAGAATGCCCTCTTGCTGAAAAGTCACGAGATTCCTAAAGGGTAATTAATATTATAGTGAACAAATCATATGACACAAAATTGTTTCTATTGATAATTAAATTTTACAGCACATGTTGTGATTTAAACAGCTAGCAATTTTAAGTCTTGAACAGGTAGATCTGTTTGTGTATCAGAAATTTTGTTTATTGTGAAACTCTGTGTGTTACCTGGTTCCTCCAGGGTTTATGGGGTTTGTGCTGAGGTACTGTGGCCTGGTTGCTGGCTGGTGGGCTGGAAAGGTCCAGCCCTGGGTGAGGCTGGAACTGGGGGTGACTGTAAGGCACAGAGGTGTGGTTTGCTGGTGAGGGTGCAGGGCGCTCCCCATCTGCCCGTGGTGGTGATGATGAGGATGTAGGTTGGGGTGGAGCTTGTTTATTCAAAGAACTCAATGCAGAATCATGTCCTCTTTGTGAAGTAGTACCACGTGGTTCCACTTGGGTCTGGGCTGAAGGTCTGCTGTTGGGGTAGGAGTAAGTAGAATGGTGGATGTGAGGGTTCTGTGAAGGTGGTCCCAGAGACTGTGGTGACTGAGCAGTCTTGTGGGACTGTGGTGGAGGACCCCTGCATTCTTCGTAGCCTCTTGTGTTGGGAACGGTGGGTGAAGATGTGGTTGATGGATTCAAGGGAGGCGGTTTATAGGGGAAGCTTCCAATTCCTGACTTAGCTGAATCCTGTATATAGAGAATAGGAATTGACCATGTGAGCCAAGTACATCAAATGTAAAACAAACAAGACTAAACATCACACAATATACGACTTTCATCGGATTGCTGTTCTTTACACAACTGTCGATCTTCGCTGATCTCAGTTTCAGTCATACCACATTTCACGCTATAGGTCTTGGATTACAGACAGGTCTAGATATTTAACCCATTAAATTCATTCACACCTGATTTCTGGCTTTTGTCACAAAGATTATAAGTAAAAGCTGATAGTGGCAGTGACAGATGATGCCAAATATCAGCATGCCAAACAAGAAAATATTTTAGAATATCAACATTCAGTTCTGTCAGGATCGCTATCGTCAAAGATAACTTAGCTGGGAGAGCATAAATAACACCCCTATGGTAAATAGAACAGAACCAACATTAATGATTAATGTAACCGATATCATTAATGTTCTAAGTGATTATTTTATGCAACAACATTCAGTGGTGACTCAATGAGATTATCCAATGCCAAGTCCTGACTGGACGAGAGAAAGAGTTGCAGATGGGTGATTAGCTCCTGAGCAAAGCAATATCTGCTGAATAATGACTGAAATGACCTTATAAAGATAATTATGATTGGTGTTGTATTCTTATAGGCAGACTAACATGACCTGCCAGAACTAACTCTATGCTCCATTTCAGCAGTGACTGACCTGGAAATCAATGGGTCTGCTTTTGTGTTCGTTTGGGTTCCAGGGTGCTCCACCTTTGTGCAATGGGTTCCAAAAGCCAGGTTTTGGTGGGGGGTAGTTGGAGGATAGTTGCTGATTCAAATGTACAGGCGGCCCAGATATGCGCTGTATAGCGGAATTAGGCATCTGTCATAACAAAAAGTAAAAAAGAGGGCTTGGTAAAGGAGCGTTTTAGGACAAAAAATGCAGAATTGGGCATATCACATGATGTGCTCTCGACTAACCTGTTCAGACCCAGAGCTCTTCTTTCTTTTATTTGGACTGGGGCAGTCCTCCATGGGCCGGTGCAAAGAAGGAGCAGGGGTATGCTGAATGACAGAGTGCTCTCCAAGAGGGGGCCCAGGTCGTTTTAACTGTCCAGAGTGAGAATGAGGTCCCCTGGATTGCTGCTGAGTCTGAGTCCACATATCAGGCAAAGGAGGCATGGGCCTTGAGCCATGGGCTGAGAGCTGAGAATGAGGTACACCGTACTGGTGGATAAAGTGAGAGAAAGAGAAGTTGGCTACAGTACTAAATACTGATTTATACAGGAACACTATTCATTTTAATTTAACAAGAGAGCATATAAGGAGCACAGTAATGAAATATAAGCTCAATAATCACCTTCAGTAGCTGACTGGCTCGAGCTGTGAGGTGTGCAGGAGGTCCTGCGTTGTAGCCATTGTGCAGTCGGTTGTGGTTATCACCAGGCAATGGCTCATATCCCTGGCCAGTTCTGGTTGTTTCCCATGGCCTGGGAGGAGCATGGGTTGTCCTTTGTAATCCTGGCAACAAAGCCTGAGACAGGTCTTGCTTATCTCCTCGATGTAAGGGACTGCAAATACAAAGACACATTAACAAACCTTCGGCCAGATGTGTTTGTAAAACAACAATATAGTTTATTAAAAACTCACCCATTGTTTACGAATTTATGATTTAGCCCAGTCATGTGACTATGTGGCATATGGGGGAGGAACTGGTGCTGATTGACACCTGGTAAGCACCTATCGAGAGATCAGAAAACACGGTTTAGCTTTGATCATTCCTTCTCATAGCTCAGTTAGCATGATTCGGCCCTGATCATGAGATATATTACCTGGAGGGAGGTGGCCAGGCGTGGCTGCCCACGGGAGCCCATGGTCCCCGGTTGAGACCGTCCAGAGGAAAAGGGTCCCGTGTGCTGCACCCGGTGAACTGTTCTGTTGTGTGATGCATCCAGCCTAGACAATAAACAGACCATTTACTTTCCTACATGTCTTCATTGTCTTAGACAATACATCTATCACTGCCAGGAAAAATACGCAAAATCTTGCATTCCAGCATTTAGCGAAGTGGTTGTGACACTGGACTACTCAACTACTAAAACATTATGCATTATATCTTGTCTTAACTTAGATGGCACTTTTCATTTATTAGATAAGAGAATATAAGAGAACAAAGCTCATGGTTACTCACCACACTAGCTGTGAGTGTGAAGCCCTCCACTGCAAAACAGAGAGGGCCACTCACCAACAAGGAGAAGCTGTTTACTGCTACTCTTGCCAACTGGAGAGAAAAAGAAAAGAGAAGAGATGGGACATAAGGGGGTGAGGCACAAATAACTGCCAAATCCATTAAACACAGGGGGAAAACACATCCTTTGTAGTCTGTATGAATGTTTGGCCTGAAGGCAGCTAATAACAAAGGAACCCTCCACTCTCTGCCTCTAGGGGGCAGTGTTTTTCTGTATTCTAATGGGAGGAAAGGGTGCACAGATGGGCTTGTGGGAGTTCACCTGTAGGGTGAGTACACTGAGGTCATTATAACCCTTCCTAGGGCCTCTTGGCAGAGGGTGAGAGTGATCGGAGGGAGGGGACGACCAGAGCAAAGCCCTGGAGTCAAGCCAGCGGTGTCTGTGTGCATGTCTACAGAAAGGATAGTGTGTACTTGTGTTGTGTTGCTCGAGTTTGATTATTTGCATGTGTATGAGTGTGTGTCTACGACAAGAGAGAGGTTAATCTCATTAGGCCAGGCGTGATGGAGAGAGGAAAGGATAGAAAGAAAGAGAGCAAGGGGTGGAGGGAAGAAAGGAACAGCAGAAGGCTTGAACAGGATGGATGGAAAGATTAGGGTAAAAAGACGGGTCTAAAATTAAAGTGTTCTTTAGGGAGATACCAAAGTGAGAAGACCGGCTGTGCTCCCATGAAACATCCACGCATGCAAACACACTGAGCTTTCCCATGCTTTCTCAACACACATGGCACACACTAAATGCACAAACATTGGCAAGCATGCACGCACTCGATTGAAAATCGCTTGGCACATGTGCATATATACCCATACGGCAAAGGACGCCTAGTGCACACTAATTATGGACTTGGCAAAAGCGTTTCAAGTGTGGCGCACACAGGCTTTCTCTCTCTATAGCACAAATTAAACACACACACACACACACACACATTACACAATCAAACAGGCCACAGATGCAAAACATGTCATCCATAAAATGCTGTATAACCTGATGGATTAGTCCTGAGCTACAAACTCAACATGCAGTGTAACACTTACTGATGAAATTCACAACCCTTTAATACAGTGTTTAAGCTGCAATTTTGGCGATGAGGCATCAATGAATCTAAAGATAAATAAGTATGTGACAATATTCAGGGACTGTTTGGATAGTGTGTGTGAGCTATTCATTGCTCAGCAGGTTTAGTCAGTGCGCAAGTGTGTGTATTTTGAGCCTACAGTGCACACGAGCCCACCCACTCCTATCTGGCTCGTAGTGTCGTACTATTAAAAGGCTTCTACGATATTTCAGGAACTCCAGATTTAGCTGCCTATTGGGGACTGTATTAATCGTGACCCTGCAGCACACGGCATTCTTAGAACGGTTTCTGCACATTCACACAAACACACACTTTACCTGTCAAATAAGCATCTAGCACCACTTCTCAAACGTCAGAGGAATAAGGGTTTAGCACCAACTATCGATCATCTCAGCTGACTCGGTGGTCGTAGATTGCTGTAGAGAGAAATAAAGAGGTAATAACCATCAGTGCACAGAGTTTGACTTACTTTCATTTGTGTTCCTGATCTTTTACACTGGCTTTATTCCATCCAATCAGCATAAGTGCAGTAAAAACAGCCAGGCTTTGCAGCTGTGCCGGCAGTAACCTATCATGGACAGGGTGTCAAAAATGACTCCAGAGAAGAGAAGTGTTTTTTTTTTTTTAAGAGTCGTATCGGTGCGGAAATCCAACTATCACTAGTGTAAACACCTCATGAGAAATAACGGTCAGAATTGATGGGATTTATAGAAAGTGTTTTCAGTTGGTATATGTGCATGTTTTAGCATTAGAGAAAATGTTTGTAAAGAGGCACGTTCACAGTGTAAACCAAGGGTCTTCAGCAGCGAGTCTGCCAAATATTGTGTGATCTTAAACTAGTTTTAGTGAACCACCCCCAAAACAACCCAACTAAAGCTTTATGCAAAAATGCTAAAACTTATTTTTTTGCAGTTTTCAACTGGTGGTCTTTTGTCCTCCAAAAAAGTTTGAAGACCAGGGTAGAAAGTTGAGGGAAAACACATTAACCCAAACTGAAAGTTTTCCATTCCCACATTACACATACAATGACAAATCATTCTGCTACAGCTACGCTTTTTACGAGAACATGTTTTAATTTCAAGTAATACAGATTTCTAGTAATGTGGAAACAATACAGCACCCCGAAACAGATTCTTATTATTGTAAGAGAGACAAATCGAAACACGCATACACAAAGTCTGATAACAGCTCGATGTCTGCTGTGTAACTGGGGAACTCCCATGACTCAAACATGGAGAGGGCTTACCCCACATAGCCCAACTTCTCTCACTCTTTACGGTCAGGTGATCAGGGATGATCCACCTCAGTCACAGCACAGGGAATTTCAGAACGTGTGCCGTCATCGATATCTCTCACAGTGTGTTGTTTTGGATGCAAAACATATGAACTGTAAATTTACAGTGGGGTTTTTTAATATTTCACCAAACCGGGGAATCCGAAACTCACCGATGTCGATCAGACAGGAGAAAACAGGTGGCTTGCGGTGATTGATTATAAGAGTGAATGAGGTTGTGTGGTTGTTGGCTTACTGAAAGGCGTTGCATCTCTATTAGCTGTCATGCTTTAGCCAACCGTTTTCTAGAAATGTCATGTGTATTTACTCATTCTTCAAAAACTCTTTAAAAGTCATAGATTTTGAATAATTTCTAAATCATAAATGTTAAAACGATGTCATAACTAATAAAAAAAAATCCCCATTCACCCCCACATCGCCCCTCAGCTTGATAAAATTCCCCATGACAAGAAACATCAAACAACTATTCCAGTCACACCAAGTCTTCACACTTACCAGATCAATGCCTAAAAACACCAAACCAAAAGAGAGACCCATATGTGGGCGTCTCCAACCAACCCTGTCCAATCAAGCTACCAAAAAAAAAAAAAAAATATATATATATATATATATATATATATAATATATATATATATATATATATATATATATATATATAATATATATATATATATATATATATATATATATACAGGAAATCACGGTGAGAACTAACCAACTAAAATATGAAGTCTAAAGTGATGCGTATACTTAAAAAAAAAAAAAAAAACCTGATTTAGGTTATGATTCACTTTTGAATAGATGAGGACTGACATCAATAACATGGCAATGTGAAAATTCCATTTTAGAATAGTGCTTTGGGTCGTGTGAATGATGTCATCTCCCAGCATGACGACAGCGTCCTCATTCCCGCCAGAAAATACCACAACGCAACTCGGAGAGCCAACACAGCCTAGCGTTCGAGTATGCGGAAAAGAACGGCATGGAACGGATTCAAGGAATTGGGCCAGGAGAGGGAGAACAGATTGTGATAAAGATAGGTAGATGTGAAGAACAGGGGAAATGGGAGCGCTGGAATGTTCCTCAGTGATCAAAGGGGGCCAGCGGAAGGGCCTGTGGGTGAGCGCTCACATTTGGCCATTATATAACCCACCTCAGATAGAGATCACACACACAGAGGCACAAGAAAGTACCACGTCACAGTAGGCTTGTGTCTGTTCCCTTCCCTCCATGTGTGTCTGCCTCACGTCACAATGGTGTACATGATTGTACATCCTGATCCTGAGTTCAACCGAGGACACACACAGTGCTCGCTTCGGTGTGACTCTCTGGCCGAGCCCTCGCCTACATGTAACTCTGCAACAAGCCATCCTCGACCTTGCAACACCCTTCCAGAAATAACATTACAATAAAAACTTTCACGACTGGCCCCATTACGCTTTCAGAATGTCACAACTGGCTTCTGTGCACAGACCATGATTACTTTCCCTGCTCTGGTTTTCATGTCATCGCCCTCGACCTAGTTCATCGCTCCTGATTTATGGTTGCTAGACAGATGATAAATCCATCTGGATGGAGCGTTTGAAGATAGGCAGCGCTAACATCACAGGCATCGATATGATATTGACACTCCAGCACTAAAATGTTGTCCAGCTGGCATCAGCTGTTAATGAATAAACATGTAGGCTAATATATAAACCAGGGCACATTAGCGGTCTATAAAAGATTGTCTTACGAGAGGGGGAAAGACTCAGGTGACCCTAATCTAAATATTCAACCTCATTCCTGACATTTTGGATTGAGGTCTCCGCTCTCAGTTGTTTCTTTTTGAGTCGACACAGAGAAACGCCATGCTTTTCTTAGTAACTAGTGTTCATGTCCTATTATGAGTAAACAACCATGCTGTCATTGTGGTAAGCACTGCTGAGAAAACACCCTTTGTCACTACCTTGAATTAGGTGTATTACTGACACTGATATTACTCATAAAAGAAGTTGTTGACATGAAACTTTACTTCTGTAACTTGCCATGTTTCTAAATGAAAAAGGATATTCATTGAAAAACTGAAGTACGAGACTTTGTAACGTATAGGCGTTTCGTCCACACGGATCGTGCGTTTTGGCAGAGTAAAACTTTTTTTTTTTGGAAACCGGGTCCCAGGGTAGATAAATGTGAAAACGCCGCCCTTGCATTTTCGTTTGGAAAGCGAATCCGTATATTTTCTGAAACGATGACGTCATCAGCCCACGTCTCGACCCTAGTCAGACAGCGCTACGTCACGTAACCGAAACAACAAATGAACAAACACTAAAACGACAGTCTTTTTATTAACATGTTCATTTGTATACCGCATGCAAGGTTTATGTGCATAGTCCAAGCTTTCTGCGTTTTTACTGCATCTCTGTGGCAGAATTACAGCGCCACATGTTGGTCGGACATGTATACTACATCGTTTTGTGTCGGTTTTGTGGTTTCGTGTGGACGCAGATGTTTCTTGAGATGAGTTTTAAAAAAAAAGATTGCATAGGGAAAACTCTGGCTTCGTGTTGACTAAGCTTTAGAGGTGGATTGTGTAGTAATTTGGATGAAAGATGATGTAGGCTTTCTATGCACGATAAGACCAGAGATGTGCATTCGGAAAGTAAATATGGTCCATTTTGATCTCACGTTGACTTCAAAAACATAATGAAACAAAAGTGACAACAGATCTTTTTTTTTCAGTTCACTGTGATGTACATCACAGAATACTCAAGAGAGAGAGAGAGAAGAAATAGGGTGGGGACTCAGTTATGTTCATCAGTTGTTGATTAGATAGAGGCAGATTTTGCAGTCAGTGAAAGTGAACTAACTTTTTGGAGAAGTCCGGCAAATGTCACTAGAGAGATGCATGCGAGAAGATTATGATTTCAATTTAAACACACACACACACACACACACACACACACACACACACACATATATGTATGTATATGTGTGTGTGTGTGTGTGCTCTTGTTTTTGTGACATATCAGGACACAACTCTGTATAATGACATGGGTATGACACAGGTATTACAAGGAGAGGGTGACTTATGAGGACATAACCCATGTCCCCATTTTTCAAAACGCTTATAAATCATACAGAATTAATTCTTTTGATAAAGTAAAAATGCACAAAGTTTCCTGTGAGGGTTAGGGTTAGTGTAGGGCCATAGAATATACAGTTTGTACAGTATAAAAACCATTACGCCTATGGGATGTCCCCACTCTTCACAAAAACAAACGTGTGCGTGTGTTATACTTCCCCAATAACAACTATAGGACCTGTGTTACAACTTCAGAGACGTGCCATTTCAACGGTTTAAAAGAAATGCAAGAGATCAGACCTAAGACATGTTGATATCTCTTATCTAGATAGTCAGGGAAAATTCTGCTTTTGCGCTCGTCTGTGAATGTGACTGTACCAGCATGTGAGATTAAAGAAAGCAGAACAGATATGATGAGAACGGAAGACGTCGCCAGTGCAACAGGAAGTGGGCCTCTCAAAAGAGGGGAGGGTGTCTTAAAAGTGACTAGGGGGAATGATGAAACATCCTGTGGAATATATTCTGTGTGTATGTATTTATGAATGGTCAAAAAAAGTGTCTAGTTTCTCATCCTGTTAAGTCCCATTAGGCTCGGCAGATGTTGCTGTTGTCTTTCTGTCTGGGTTATATCCACACTGCTGTCGGTCAGCTTGTGTGACAGTTCTTCTGAGAACTCGAGTAAAACTTTTAAGGAACAGAAAGAGTGACTGACGTGCCAGCACTTTACACAACAGACAGCCCAAATGGCAAAAAGCTGAAAGACGTGTGCTGTGCCTGAATGGCAGTGACTCAAGTGTGTGCGAACGTCTGCTAGACATGAAAGTCTGGAGTCTGCATCAAATTCTGCAGCCATCTGCGAGAAAAAAAACAACTTTTAATGCACTCAGCCGCACAGACTGTACGAATGTGTCATTGTGAGATATCAGGAGACACAAGTTTGCTCTTCCATTCTCTTAACATTATAGATACAAAGCACCACTAATGACCTTTCTCTGTAGCCATCAACATCGCAGCTTTACATTACTGGAACAGTCAAACCTTGAACATCGGTCTTGTTTATCTCTCGTTAGCCCCCTCCTATATTCAAACTCCTCGTTTCCCAGAAGCAAGTGCATTACACACCAACAAAACAGCCACACTTATTAGTTATTAGTAACAAAAAGGATAAATCACAAAGAAGCTGGCTCTCGGGTTGACAAGGCAACTCTTGTATGTCGCTTACAAAGTCGGAGAAGGATCCAGCCGAGAATCTAAAATATTTCAGACACTAATTGAAATATGATAAGTTAGTGATTTGAAAATGTAACTTTAATATGAAACGAAACCAAGATGTTTGCGATACAGGACAATAATCCCTCCCCAGGTTATGACGCATGTTAGTGATCTGTGTGATGCATCCTGGCTGCTCACTCTATCCAAAAAAACCTCTGACTTGAGTCACAGAAACATGACTGATCTTTTTTGTTTTCCACCGCTCTCCGTTCCTTTCAGCCCCTCCCACTATAGTTTCACCGCCCCTCCCTCTCTTTTACTCACTCTCCCTTTTCCCCTCACTCCGGTGTTCTGCCAAAATGTGAGATAACAGACAGGCAAAGCGACAAAGGAAAAAATAAATCAGCCATGAGAGGAAAAAAAAAGATAATCTGGTTTAAAACAGAATTAAACTTTTCTTTCTTGTTGTCTTTTATTACACCACCTAAGTCCAACTCATCAAACTTAATAACAACAAACAATCACAGACTCACACACTTTCTCTTGTGAGATTCCTCTAGCTTGCCTACATCACTTCCTTTTACCACAAAAGTACAGTCCTAACATGGGAAAAACTCGCCCACACACAACCGTTTGAGCTCAATGGAATGAATGAGGAGCACTTTACAGCCTACAACTTTTTTTATTATTATTCGGACAGTCCTGAAATACCAGTATAACCACACTCGCTTAAGCCCGGCTCTCTGCCATCATCACTGTCGAAAGGCAACCGTGACATAAGCATACGTTGACTAAACACACTAGCAAGCCCACTGACCTACATCATACATTATCATTCCTTTGTTGAAATATGCACACATGAAATATGCAACCTACACCTTTCTCGCTTTACTTCACTTGTTAGCAACACAAACACACCCTTTTGAATGTTCTATCATTACTTAAAATGAATGATAGGAAGACAGACATAGTGCATAAAAATAAAAAACACTGATTTAGTGATTATTTTAGTTCACGTATTGAACTTCACTAATCAAAACATTGCCCTAATGCACAGTTCTACACACTTTCAAACAATTGAGGAGAAGTATACATTCACAGCAATTGTGTTTCTTATTTTAGTCTGGCCTATAGCTTTAACACAAGTATATGCCGTCACAATAAAGGGGCAGTGACGCTGCAATAAGGCGGCTGATTCAAAACACCCGCTGGTCTGAGAAGGACCGAGTCTCGGCAGCTGCTGCGCTCTCGAAATATACAACCTACAACTTCAAAGAGAAACAAACGCAGGCTCTCTGTTTTTACATCAGTCGTGCTAATTGATCGGAAGTAGATCTTCAAAGGGATCTTCATATACCCCCGTGTTTACTTCCATGCGGTGTTTATGAGCGCCCGTAAAATGCAGAGTGTCCCAACTCGCCCTCCAGACACGCTCATACAACCAACACCTAACTGTTTCACTGTAACTTCACATGCTGTCAGCAATGTTTGTTCAACGTCAACACAAAATATTCCTCCTAGCATGTGACGGAGAAATTTCCCCTGCATATTCCCTTAACCCAGACGCCGGAATATGTTCAAACGCACATGCAAACGCTGAGAGAAAAAACACCCCACCCCCAGGTTGGGCTGGAGGCTTGTTGTAGTTGAAAAAGATGCAAATGATTTCCTTTCAGACAGACGCACTGAGTTCAGCACGAGCAGGCTGAGGCAATCCATTCAGCCTTATGAGACTGCCCAGCCCTCCCGTGTCAAACAAAGAGCAGCGGATCACATTGCCATCACACACACATAAATGGGTCAATGAAGTGGTGCTCTTTCTTGGGTTGGTTTCAATTTAATTTAAACCTTTTTTCTTCCATAGAGAGTTGAAGGTCAAAAACATGTAGATGCATGAAGATAAATAGAAATAGTAGTCTATTGGCATAATCTTTTGCTAGTGTCAAAAAATGTATGCAAAGAAGCAATTCTGTTTTCAAGTATGTGACTTTTTTTTTTATCACCTAAAAGCCGAATAAATACGATTTTTTTTTAGTATAGGATAATATTTGGCAAAGATACAACTATTTGAAAATCTGGAATGTGAGGGAGCCAAAAAAAAAAAAAAAAAAAAAGCTAAATATTGAGAAAATCACCTTTAAAGTTGTCCAAACGAAGTTCTTAGCAATGCACATTAATAATCAAAAATTAAGTTCAGATATATTTATGGTAGGAAATTCACAAAATATCTTCATAACATTTACATAATTGTAACATTTACTTAATTTCATAATAATTTTTTTGCATAAAAGAAAATCAATAATTTTGACCCATACAATGTATTGTTGGCTATTGCTACTTATGACTGGTTTTGTTCTCCAGGATCACATATTCTTTCTTAATTCAGTATGGCTTAAGCAGTATGCAGGCTATTTTGTTGTTGTCATGTGACAAGAAAACCATATAACAGGGGACCAATTTAGACTCATGACTGTGTCAAGGTCATGAAGATTTATATGAAACTAAAAAATAACTTTTGCTTTATAATTTAGTATAATGTAGTAAGATACTTGTAAAAGAGAACTGGATTTGTTTGACACCAGTGAGCATGTCTGGACATTGGGGATGGGCCGGGTCAGTTTACACACTGAACCCAACCCCCTTCCACCGGACACACGTGGGACAGAGGCTTTACAACCTACATCTAAACACTTAGTGCCTGAACACCCCACTTACACAATACAGCAATAGATTACACAATCACACACCCAACCCAATAATCAAACCATGCTTTGATTTGTCCAAAGATTATCTCTCTAAAGACAGAACGTCATTCATTGTTTCAAAGGCATGTGTTTGTGGGCACTAAAGAGTTAATGCGCGAGCGCGCATCTTCCGGTCACTGTTACTACAACGCTTTCATTCACACAAACTGTTGCTACTCTGTAATAAGAAGTGCAACGTTCATTTCTTTCTAGCACTGAACTATGAAGTAGTCACGAGTTTGCCACGGGGTTAACAACGATAAAACAACTGAAACAAGAGAGAGATCTGACTTAACTTACCCCGAAGTAGTAAAACTCGTTCAGCTTGCGTCTCCACTAGCGCTCCCAAAAGTTAGACGGGATCTGTTGGAGAACAAACGAGGACATCATGTTATAAGCGCTGCCGGAATAAAACGCTGCTGGAGAACAAAAACAAGCGTTAAAACACGAATATGTTGCTAAATCCATGACAGTACCGGTGAATATCGCACGCGCAGTTTATCAGCAACTTCTCCTTGGCGTGCAGATGAATGTACCAGCTGAATAACAACAATAGTAATCCGGCAAAATCGTCTATTTTCGCAAATCCATCGGTTTAAACGTCAAAAGTCTGTTGTTTTTCTCCGCAGACGGCGTGCTGCTGATATTTAATGTTGTTGTTGGGTAAGTCTTCGCTCTGTATAGCGAGCACAGAGCTGTGTTTGTGAGCTAAGGCAGGGATCGAGTTGCGCTTGGGTTTTTTAAAGGGACGCACAGCTTCGGCTACTGAGGCGCGCGCTCTCCTCTCTCTCCACGGGACCGCCCCTGTCCTGACGTCAGCGCGCACGGCACCGGAATTCCCTGACAGCGCAAACCGGCGCATCTCCGCCTGCTGCCTTATTTAAGACGGACTCGTGACTCGTGTCCTACTCTCACAGCCAGCCGGGACAGCAGTTCCGCCTCCCAACTATTAATAAGTCTGAACACGATGATCACTCCTCATCACAGAAATAATCCACAAAAATGCTGTACCCAAGACTCACTCATACAAGCAGCGTCATATATATAGACTCAGGACAGGCTATTCAGTAAATATGGGGCTAATAATAATTAGTCCCATATCTAATAATAATAATAATAATAATAATAATAATAATGTATTATTATTTGTTACTATTAGTTAATTTTTGTAAGATGTCGATTTCAATTTTATACCATGTAAACATCCATTTATAATTCTATATTTATTAATAAACAACAACAACAACGAGGATGATGATAATACTATAATAATAATACTATTCTTCTTATTGCTATTATTATTATTATTATTATTATATAAAATTAGATTGCAAAAAATAACAAATAACTAAAAATTTAAAAACTTGAATCTGATGTTCAGATGAACTGAAAAAAAAAACATTAGGGCAGCTATTGCAGGGTTTATTCAAAATGTAAAAGGTTTGAAGTTGAGAAGATTCTAAAATAAAATTTCACAGAGAATGATCTGAGAGCGTTGGACAAGACAGACGAGCGCTGTAAATCAAAGTGGAATAAAAATAGGACAGAAATAACAGATGGACAGAGAAGTACTGAAATAAAGAAAAACAGAGAAAAACTGTGGATAAAATTTAAAAAATTACACTGGAAGAGTATCCTCTTTTTTTCGGACTTATTCAACAGTCACGACTGAAGTTTTTTTTTTTTTTTTTTTTTTTTTTAGAAACTGATGGCATCTGCTATGTCAGGATGTTTCTTGACTGTGTGAGGACAGCATGGTATGTTCATTTAACAGAGAACAGACGCTGCATGCGTGTGTGTGATCAGCACGTTATATTTAGCAAGGTTACATCAGTGGCAGCGAGACAAAACAGGCCAGCCAAACCACGGGAGTGTGTCACGGGAACCAGGCTTCTTGGACAGCAGCAGAAGGACATCACACACACACACACACACACACACACACACACAGGACATAAGCTGCTCCGAGCACAACTCCTACCAAAAACAGGCAAACATCAACAACAGCAGATGTGTGAATGGCTTCTTTGGGAAATTGAAAAATATGGCTTTTCTTTTTTTATCATGCAACCCTCATCACACTCCAGCCACAGACTGTCTTTGCTGTTCGGAGATTGTGTGTGTGGTGATGACCACATCATAGGATACACCAGACAGGAAGAAGGGATATGACCAGGGTGTGACGGCCTGTGATCTCTCCCACTCTCACCCACCCATTGTGCTCTTGTGGGCTAGTACACTAACATTCTGCCCTTACAACAGATTTCAAAAGATATGTGCGTGTTTTTAGAGCACTTTAATTCCAGAGGCGCGCTTGTAGTTCCGATTGCTTGGCTCTGGCCATTTAATCAGGGAGGGACAGAGCTCAGTCTCCCGTTCTCACACAGCAGCTAAATATAGCAGCGTTCCCATGAGCACCGCAGAACTCTGAACACACACAGAACTGAAATACGCAGAACTGTCAGATGTGCAATGGCAGAAATGAGTGGTATGTGTATGTGTGCGTGTGAGAACCGACAGCGGCCTTTAGATCAACTCTCTGCTCCCACTTTGTGGGCTCCACTGAGTCAGCATTAGGGTGCATTAGCTGTCACAGCTGCTACACATGGATGGATGGTTCATTCATAGGGTTAACTCCCACGTCTGCCCACTGTGCCCACATTTACGCCACATACTCCCACATATGCATTACACACCATAGTTCATGCCAACTCATAGTGAAAGTAGATGTCCCACTCAAACAGTAGGGGGACTGTAACCAACTTCTGAGGACACAGGAGGAACGATATATACAGATAAGCGTTAGCAGTATTGTTAAACCTTAATTTCGTTTATCTTGTATGTGTATCTGTGCCTTGCAAACTTATTAACTAGGATTATCTGTGACTGCACACTGACAATGATGTGTCATTGAAGTCTCATCGTTAATAATTGGTTGAAAATGTCAAAAATCTTTGTTGTTTATGAATACAGTAATATACATAGAACATGTTTATTTCAATTCAGTTTCATGAAAAAAATTAATAATATTATAGTTATATATACATATTGCATGAATAGTTTATTGCAAAGAAAACTTTACATTTAATGAGTCACATGAATATTGTTTTAGACACATACAGAAATATATTTTTTTATTTATGCTTGAGTATTTTAAGATTTATACATGGGCCTTATTTTCTTTTTTTATATACATATGCTCAACATTTAAACAAACAAAAAACACAAAGACAAAAAATGAAGTGAATTAATAAAACTTAAATCCAATGTAAGGTTTGTGCCATTTTTGCCTTAATATAACAGTGTGGTTATCAAAAATATTTTGTATGTAATGATCAATACAACAGTATGTGTATGCCCTTTAGTCACAGTAGTATCTGTAATGCTAAGATATAATTATTGTTGTTATTCATGAATTTTAAAATGATCTGTTTTACAAGGGAGAAATAATAATAAAATACTTTATTTTTTGTTCATATGCCCAATTGCAGTCAATAAATACAGTCTAATAAAAAGAAGACCCAAAGTTTAGGAATCTGTCAAACACTTGTTTTTAACTAAAATTGGTTACTGTCAGCTGGTAGGCAAATATAGTCCTGTGGCTCAGTGGTAGAGCATTGCGTTAACAGTGCAAAGGTTGTGGGTTCGATTCCCAGGGAACACGTGTTAGGTACGTGTTTTTTTAGCTTGAATGCACTGTAAGTCGCTTTGGATAAAAGCGTCTGCGAAATGCATAAATGTAATTAATTTGAAACAACTAAAGAGTCTTTATTCATGCATAATAACCAGAAAAGTTTGTATGGCCTCCTTTGGCTTTGAAAAGCTTGCATGTCTCTGCTGTTAATTGTCCATCTGAATTTAAAATAAATAAATAAATAATAAGGTGCTTCACCATTTTTTCTGTCTTTTTAAACACTGTATATAAATAATTTCTCAAAAAAAAAAAAAAAAAAAAAAAAACACGTATAATTATTGTGGTGGAAATGCTAGAAGGCCAGAAAAATAAAATTCCTCACTGTAATTTACTTGGGTACTCTTTCTTTTTTGGACTCTCACCAATTCTCCACCTTCTCTATCTGTTGCTACCCAAAGCTGTAGCTTCAGGTGGAAACATTTAAAAGCCTCACACAAAACCATACTCTCTGTAGAATGAAAACGACAGCAATCTTTGGTCAGATAAAGTGGGTTTATTTGTTTATTGATGACTATAAAACAGAAGTGGTTAGGCTGCTTGACTTATGACCTTAAAGTCCAAAGGTCGCACCCCTGCAGAGAGACAGCTGCTCTGAGTTTTAAAACAGGCCTCCAGCGACAACTGTAAAGTCAACACAAACCTAAAGTCCAAAGGCTGTGCAACTGCAAAAGCACTGCTATTAGTAGCAACTGAAACACAACAGGCCAGTGTTTAACTGGTTGTTAATATATCCTGACTGATCACTGAGATGGAGAGAGAGACAGAGATGGAAAAAAAGTGATATCTTTTCTGGAATCAAACCTTGATAAGCAAATCGCAAAGCCAACATCTAGCGTTTCGTTTTAAATGTCACTCTGAACTCTGACAGGCTCCATGAGCTCAAAGGTCAAAGTGAGGGGGAGTTTACAAGATTTAGATGAGAAAAGGCCTCTATCTCCACTACCCAAAGACGTATCTAATCTCTGAAGGTGAAGAGCGGATTCAGAGGAGTATAAGAGGCCACAGACCAAACAAACACGGTGAGTCACAGAAAGTGTGACACTCAGATTCAAAGTGTTCTTGATACAGATGAGAGCACTGGTGATCAGAGAGCATGAAAGTGAGAGACAGGTTGAGAGCGAGAGAGAATGAAAAAGAGAGGAAAAACAGTCCCCATACCTGCTGGGAAATCCAGCTCAAGACGGCAGCTGGTCAACCAGCTTTAATGCTTAACAAACCAGCTTGAACTTACTAGAGTCAGCATGAAATTAAACATTTTCTCAATGCATGCTTTAGATCTTATAGTGAACAATTTATCACTGCATGTTTCATTTTTATATATTGTAATGTTCAATCAAAATATCATTACTACCATTCTTCTAGTGAAAATGACAAGGTTTTCTCTGTTGAAGTACACAGGACTTCTCCAATCATTTAGTCCGCTTAAACTTGCCCCTGCAAGCTTGCGTTTATCGTTACTTTAGTTTTTTTAGTTTTAAATAATCCGTTAAACTGACTCAGATGTATGTCACATTATGGAAGATAAGATCTGGCGCTACTTCCATTTAATCGTGACTTTAAACTGCTCTGACCAGCTGGTTTGTTGCAGATCCAAGAAGGCTCACCAGGTTTAGCTGGATTTACCAGCAGAGATTTTTCTCCCTTCCCTGTTGTGTGTACACCAGTTGGGGCATGTACACACACACAGATAACATGATGACCTACTCAATACACACTCCATTAGCCATTAATGAACTTACTGTATGCATTAGCAAACAAAGCTATTATATACATCCTGTACAACCTGTTCTGCCTTTGTATTAATGATCTCAAAAAGACGCCAACCAGAACTAAGTAGCCTACAATTTCAGGTTTTACTTACATTATTAAACTAAAAATTAGAACCTTTTAGACCCCCCACCACCAACATGCAATCACAATTACCCCAGAGCTACTAGTCAAAACATTTAAGTAAAACAGTAACTATGTCTGAAAAGCTTTTTCACCCCTGAGAGCCTCGAACCCAGATTACAAGCTGTGTCACAGTTTATCATCCTGTATGTTATAGAGCACTGAGGTTATATCACTTTACTTACCTAACCAACCTCCTTACCACACCTGCTCCTTGCGACCTACACTCAAGCTGACACAGACCGACACGTGTGCACCGCTTTTATGGGTGCAAAGTGGAAGACTAAGTGCATTCATGTTCATGTGTGAGCTTGTTTTGTGTGAATCATGGTACTGTATTCAGCTTTTCTGATGGTTAGTCACTATATGACTCAAAACTGTTCCTCGTGTTGGGACAATAGACCACATACCCCAATGTGCACACACACACACACACACACACACACACACACACACACACACACACACACACACACACACACACACACACACACACACACACAGCAACATTCACATGAGCACAGACATACAGATACTTTTTGAAGAAAATGTTCCATGCAAAAATCACTAGTGAGTGGTTGCAATGGCATTGCTATGCAGTTGTTTGTGGTGCTTACTAAGGTATTTACAAAGTTATTCAGGGTTTATTATTACACAGTTATTTAGTGAACAAAAGAACACACCAAATATATCTCTGATGTTCTGCAGCCGGTTGATACGAACCCTTAAGAAAATTTTAACCGTTACTGATAATTGGTTTACAATTATAACCAAAAGTTTTCTTAATGGAGTTTGTTCCTGGGAACTAAAGTTTAAGTTTAACACCTCAATGTAAGTCCATTATATTTGTCCCTTGTTTCTTGGTCCACCAGACAGATTGCTTTTAAAAGAAACCACACACCTTTGCTTAACAAGCACATTGCAATGCAACATCATTAGTGTTCATGTAGCGCAAAACAGATCATGACATATGCAAAACATACCTTGAATACAATGTAGGTCGCCTTGGATAAAAATGCCAGTGAAATGCTTAAATGTAAACACAAGTTATGTTTCAAAGTCCAATATTTCTGCTGATTTGTTTAAATCCCAAATTTACTCACTGCTATATTATTGTTATATCTTATTCATGTCTTGTATTTGCTGAACAGTGTTATGTCTCCTCCACAGCCCTGCAATATGTTAATATGCCAATAAACATGACTTTGATTAACCGCAGTAACAAACATTTACAGTAGCTGCTTTAGCAAGCATCCCTAAATATAGAAAGTATTTTACAGTCACCATCAAACCGTCAACATCACTTTAACAGTACATTTTAAATTCAAAAACCAAGAGCCTTCCATACAGCGTGATACCAAGTCAAATCATGATCCCACTTATGTCTGCTTAAGTCCGTTTCATTTGTTTTGGTCTGCGTTCGTTCGTGTGGTTGTGACTGTGATCGGTCGTGTGTGGGGGTGTGCAGAAACCGCACTGAAGATTTGGTTTAGTGAACCTTTGCCACATGTCGCATGAAAAGGTCAGATTCAGCCATGTATGGTTTGCGAAAATTACCCACATGCAAACCTGTACCCACACACACATTATTGTCGAAACAGTAACCAACAAAGCCAAGCAGGAATCCCTAATGCTAAACACAGACTCTCTTAAGAGCATCTGTGTGTGTGTGCATGTGCTTTTGAACTCTCTCATGAATAATTAAAACGTCTTTGAACATCTGTCAGTCGTTCATGAGGGTGTGGTGCATTTTCTGTAGGTCTCTTTCAAACACACACACACTCAGCTGACCACATAACAGTAGCCTGAGTTTGAGAAACAGACAGCAGCCCACAACAAAACAGCTATTTTCTCTGTTTTTCCCTTAGAAAGTTCAATAATTGACTTTCCATCTATATCCACCGACAGCCAGACTAGACAAAATGTTTTTTCTTGCACGCACACACACATGCACGCACACACACGTGCACGCACACACACACACACACATAGACAGACAGAGCCAGAAACAAGAACATCATCCAGTCAGGTAAAAACAATCAGCAAACAGGCTCACACACGTTTCTGCACCTTCTCTATTACGAACACACGCACAAATATATCCTAAACCCCGAGGGAGCAACTTCTTGTAAATCAATCTCACAGATCTCAAGTGAACAAGACTTTTGGGCCAGCATTTCTTTACTGACTTCAGTTCCTACAGGACATAGCCGGTGCAGACGACTAGCACAGACAGACACAACAGACTGTCATTATACGCCACACCAAACATCACAAATACAGTCTTCAGCCTTTAATGGTACTAGCTTTTCTACTCTGTCAAAAACATTGGTGCTATATGTGCGTTTGAAACCTGTAAAAGCTGTTTTACCATGTCCCAAAGAGGTAAAGTCATACAGAGAGGCAGAGATAAAGTCTGTTTTAGCAGCCCATATAACCCATATTCTGTGTTTTATAGCCTGTAAGTCTTTTTTTATTATTTATAGTCAAATAACTACTTTTTCCTGATTGTACTGTTACAAGGACATAATTATGACAGGACAGGATAGTTCACCCCAAAATTAAAACTCTGTCAACATGAACTCATGTCATTACTTCATGCTGAGCTAAACCTGTGTGACTCTGTGAAGGAGGAAATAACACTGGACACCTTTAACTTTCATTTTTTGGAATATGTAAAACGTGAAGTGAACGACAAAACATAGAACTTATTCACCCTCTGTGTGCAATTAATATTGTTTGGTTGAATGAAAAGGAAATGCACTCCAATATTATCCACCTTATTTTTAGCATAAGAGGCATGGCCGTTTCACCTCGAATGTGCAGGGCTTCCAGTGTCAGCCGTTTCCAGTTACGGTTTGTTACGTTGTTTGATACTGTAGACTGGTATTTGTTATCAGATTAGTTTGATTTATTATTATAATTATAAACACACTGTTTTGTTGTGCAGGTAGTTCACCACACTTTGTTATTCTATTCTAGTTATTTACCTATAGGCTAATTCAAAGGAAATAGCATAATTCTGCACTAGAAAATCGGATGGATAGGTAGCACAACATCATTTTTGGCTGACATGTCATAAAAGCCCCTTTCACACTGCATGTTGGTCCCGGAAAACTGCCGGATTGCCTTCTGTGTGATGATTGATTCCCGGGATTGATTACAGGTTGGAGACCTAGTAACATTGCATTGCAAAATTTAATAGTTACAAAGAGTTGTTAAACAAAAGACAAAGAGCAAGTAATTAATACTGTATGTGATGGTTTGCAAATTGTTTAAACAATTGGTTTGACATTGTGTGTGCATGCATGTAATTTATATTCTATATGTCTGTATAAGTGTGTGGTGTATTCTTCAGTAAATCCATCTGTTTACACTAAAATTCACCTTCACAAAACGGCTTAAACTCACATATGATCCACATGTGTCTCTGAACCACCACAAGACCACACACACACACACACACACACACACACACACACACACACACACACTTAATATAGCAAAATAATAGAAATTTGTGTTCATATAAACACTGGGTTTAACAGCAGATGCTCAGTCAAAACACACTGTCATTAAAACTAAAGTATGCAGAAAATGTAAGGCACGATGAGTATGTGATAATGTCTGCAAAAGAGGAAGAGAAAGCCCAAAGCAGATTGAGAAAAAGACAGAGAGCAGGAGAAATTCAGTGAAATGTGGGGCTGTTTAGGGGGATTCTGGGAGTTTTGTTCTGATTCGTTTGAACTGGAAAATGAAGAAACCATGTTCTATATGATGTGAGACCAACACAAACTACATCATAGCATCAGTTGACAATCCTCACAGCAGAACATCAATCTGTGATCATGGGCTTTTCTAGCCTCTTCCTCTATAATGAGTTCTCTATATAGCATTAAACACTGCACAGTAAACTCTCTGGAGCAGAAAAACATGTTCTAGTGATCCCCCCTTTTTTTGCAAAGGATGAAGTGTTGTTTTATTTTAGTTAAACATGATCAAATCAAAGTAAACTTTGCCAATACAGTCTTGTTTCTGTTGAAATCATTCTAATTCTATGGCAATAAACAATTTACATGAATATCTATAAATATAACCACAGCAGCTGACCTTTCTACATAAACACAAAATGAATAGAGATTTGCATACTAGTTGGTGTTACATTCCTGAATGAATAAGTGTTTTGAACAAATCATTCGAGTGAACAATTCAATGATTCCCTCATTATAAGAGAGTGGCTGAATTCAAGATATATGTATATTAGGCTTCTTCTATCTCTGCCATTACTTTCCGAGATAGAGTGCATGATAGTATATGTGTTTGTATATGTGTACATTAATAGGTTTGCATGCTTTGTGTTGAGTTAGTGTGTGATGCTGTATGTGTGTTTGTGAGCATGCAGGTGTGTTCATGCGTGTGTGCGTTGAGGCAGAACTCAATCTGTTCCACACCTGCCCGTCTCTCCCTGGGGGAGGAGCCTGAGGCCGCACAAACACACATGCAAACACACATTAACATACAAAAGCCTTTTGTGCTCACTCGCTCTTGCAGTCCACACATGCACACGTATATATGTGCTGAATGTGTGCACATGTGTGTGATCAGTGCTGATGACAACGCCACACAGAAAAAGACAAACTAAATGTATTTTACGAATGCAGATGCTGTAATATCAAAGAAGTGTGTGTATATAAACAGTAAGTGCAAGGAGAGATGATGATGTATAGAGGGCGGCCAAGAGAAAAAGCGAGCATTTAGTGGGAAGGAGGGGGATGTGGGTTACTCTGGGACGGCAGAACCCTGTGACATGACACAGATGCACTGATGCTGAAGAGAGAGAGAGAGAGAGAGAGAGAGAGAGAGATGGGGGAAGGGGATGGTAGGAGAGGAGGAGGGGTGTGAAATCACACTGCTGTTCTATTTATTCTCAACCAGAGCACACGAATGCTCACACACACACACACACACACACACACACACACACGCACACACACACACAGCAGGGGACGCCACTATAGCTGCGAGCAAATGGCTCCACATAAACATTCAATGAAAGCAAGGTACACAGTTGCCTTTGATACTGCTGCTAAAACCAAATGGGATCAGCTTTACACACTCCTCGTATCTCGCACCTGCCGCACTGAAGGTGGTAACATGTCCACACCAGCTTGCTCACACGCACACCGAATGATTCAGACAGTATTCAGCATCTAAACCTCAAAAGCCACCTCTCTTACTCCATCTCTTATTCATGATGCCATCTCACAGATAAGACTGTCTCTATGAACAGACCGGTATTATTATGATCTTAGAACAAAGAATCACATTACAACACAACATTTTAAGACATTTAACAGAGCCTTGTTTCCAAATGATGGATATATATATTCAGGCCCTTATCAGGGCTCATCAATAAAGATGGACTGATGGTGCTGCGTTACTTGCCAATTACTATTATTATTTGTTATTATTTTAAATAAATAGTAAATAGTCTTGGAATTAGTTTAAAGTTTGCATCCTATGAAAATTCATCCTACTTTGTGAATGCATGTTATCGATCTTATAAAAATGTCATAACGTCATGTGAAAGCGAGACTCTAGTGATCTATGAAAAAAAATAAATAAAAATAAATAAATAAAATCATTAAGTACAATAAAGATTATTAAATATAAATAATCATTAAATATTAAAAAAAGTTTTTTTTAACTATATAAATAAAATAAACATTTGGAACAGAGGTTTGTTAATATACATTTGACTTAAATTTTAAATTACAACTATGTACAGCTTATGTCTGAAACATGTTGGACAAGTATCTTCAATCGTGCCACATGCGTTCATGCATAAAGTTTCTGTCCTAACACTCTTCATGCAGGTGAACTGTAAACTAAGGGGAAGAAATGGAGACCAACTTCCTATTTATTATAAAGAGAAATTCAACTTCATCTACAAAACCAATAGTCATTCAGAAAACACATTCATAAACACACACACACACACACAAACACTCGCATTAAGCCAGCTGAATTAACACTCCAGACGTCTCACACTACAGAAACAAGTGCAGTGAGAAATCAATTACAACATCAACAATGACTTTGACTGCAACAAGACACACATACATACACAGAGACACACGGGGGTCGTCTATACAGGCTCCCACATCTACAGGAAATGGATCAGGTTACTGGAGTGTGAGACACACACACACACACAGACACACACAGACACACACACACACACACACACACACACACACACACACACGGATCTCAGTCCAGAGAAAGGCACTAAATCTCGTACAGACCTGCAAAGAATCTCACCGTTGTGCAGCCTGAGCGGCTCCAGTTCTTATCGCACACCTCACACACACACACACACACACACACACACACTAATGTGGAGTCTTACACAACACAAACACACACACCTTACACAACAGGTCAGAGTACTGCTAAAATCACACATACTGTACACACACCTTACTCATGAGGTCAAAGCTCACTGGAAAACTGGGTTAGAAAGGTGGCTCGCCCGTAATGGCATTACAGAGGAGAGAAAGAGAGAGAGAGAAGAGGGAGGAAAAAGGGGGATGACACAATCATGAAGAAATGGTGCTCTAACACACACACACTCTTGACCCTGATGTGACCTTTCTCTCTCTCCATATCACTATGATCTTGCCATCGATTGGCCGGGTGCCATTTCATCCACTGATGGCGTAACTCTATCGTTCAGTCACATGACTCCATTTAAGTAATGCGAAACGGCCATCGATCACGCCCAGGGGTCACAGAGGGGTCACGCCCCATAATACACATTGCATGAAATATATATTTTGGGCAAAACATCACACGGTTTCCTCTGAAGCAGGTGTGCGATGTTCCAGAAACATTTACAATAGCTCACTGACGGGATGTGTGTATACTGTACAGAGCAAGATTCAATTCAAGATTAACAAGAAAGTGTTTTGGGCTGTCAGCAGACAAAAACAGAGAGGAGGAGGAGAAAGGACGAAAAGAACAGAGGCAGATCAAAGGCATACAAACAGAGAATTAAAGATGACAGAAACACACACACACACACACACATACTCAAACCACAGTCTGTGTTTGTGTTTATGAGTGTTTATAAAGCTGATTTCATGTTAAGTCCCTGCTCTATTGTCAGCATTACTTTCTAACAAAGGAATATTTTTCACATTTAATGTTTTGATGGAATTTAGAACGTCTTAACTGTACACTGTCATGAAAAGCAATTAAATCATTTACTTCCAGGTAGTCCTGCCCACATTAAAAAACAAATGCATACTAAACAGATTTATAAATGGATTTCATGCATACCAAACATGAAAGAGATGGGATAAAGACTGTGGAAATGTATAAATATTGGCAAAGTTCTGCGAGAAAAACCATAAAGAAGCTTACTGTTTATGCCAATATGGCCGCTCAATCGCAAGAAGCCCCGCCTTCTGAATGAATCTGCACTCGCATCTCCTATCACTTTAAATGGGGAAACATCAAATTCTGCAAAACTGTATGATTAAATGTGGCTGTTTTCTTATAAACCCTCCATAAACCCAAAATGATATTATAGAATAACTCTGTCAGAATTTCTGCAGCTTAATTTTTTAACAAAAGCACTGTGCCTTCCATGCTAGAGAACAAAGACGCTGCTAAATATGAATAAACTTGATATTCTGAGGCAAGACAGCTTCTGTTGTTTACTCAAGAGAATGTGTGCATGTGTGTGTCAGTACCACCTCATTCCCAGGAGACTCAAGCGAGACAAAGGAGGCGCAGGAAACACAGGTGTGTATTTGGACTGATCGAGTTGCACGCTAACGATAATAAGGAATTTATGAGAGTGTGTGTGAGATAGAAAATGCATGACTCTGAGAGAGACAGAGGGGAGACGGATATACTCTTCACATCTATCCTCCCATCTCTGTGACTTCAACAAACTTTACAAAACAAATCACATCAAACGTGATCTCACCAAGAAACCACGCGCACTGTCAGCACTAACTGCCATGATAAAAAGAGTTGAAAACACACATACATGACTGTAGTGTCAATTTATTGTCAGTGTTTATAAGCATTTTTTCTGTGCAAATTGTTCCTGTCACGTGATATTTGTGTTTTCACTCTCGTTTAAGGACATAAGACCCTGTTCCTCAGCAATCCGTGCATTCTCTCGTCCTATGATGTTTGCACATCTTTCCTTTTCAAACTAACCAGCTGGGTGTCACTACCTCCCCACCTCCCCCTCTCCTCCTTCAACCAAAGAGCATAACACCAGCCAAGCAACATTTTCCCTCCCCCATCCCTCTCTCTATCTCTTGTCTCCTTTTCTTCTCCAGGCAGCCTACTCAATCATTCCTGCCTGCCTCCCTCCCTTCTCTCTCCATTCCAATGAATGCACAATCCCCTGTTCGGCCAGGCCTGTCCTGGGGGTGGGGTTCAGGGCACACACACACCCACACCACATCTGCAGAAGAACAAACACCCGTCACAGGGAGTGATAAAGACAGAGTTTACAATGGAGACTGAGGCAAATCCAACATGACTCGAGCCACCTTTCATACTGCGATTCTGGAAAATACATGGGTAATGTGTCCCGGGAATTGTACCCGGGTCGCTAGATTTTGTCCCTTTCACCCTGCAAGTGATTACCCGGAATATGTGCATGCGTGCTTTCACATACAACCCATAAAGACACATGACATATGGATGTGACGTGTAATGTACGCGTCGAAAACGATAGGTACGTTAACTTTCACTGAAGCTGGCGAACGATCTCAGCTTCAGCGCGGAAAGTGATAAACCAACTGATCTTTGCCTCATTATAGTTTACACATATTTTTTTCGCCCCAAATGTTGATTAAAAGTCACGCAATAAGTCATAACTACGACACACCCTTTACGGCATTAGCTGGATTTTGTCCACACAGCGCTCGTTCCGGGACTGAACCCGGCAATGTTACTAAGTACCCGACCCGGGATAAATCCCGGAATCAATCCCGGGACATGTTTGCATTCACACAGAAGGCAACCCGGCAATGTTCCGACAATTTTCCGGGGTCCAACGTGCAGTGTGAAAGGGACACTGGATGGAAAGCTAAAACACACAAAACCAGCCTTCACTGATTTGATGGTCTTAGATGGTTTTAGAGACGCTTTGGACACTTCAGCTGTTCAGGCGATAAAGTCTCAGCTCAACTAGTTAAACTTCCATATAAGACCGGCAAATTACCTTAGGCTGGTTTTTCGGCAAAGTAATACAAGAGCATGGTTTACGCCAAAAATACCTTAGCAATTACTTATCGTCAATACTGTAAACAACAAAATGAAATTAGAAATCACATAAGAACAGTCAGGAAAAAATCTTGTTATTATTATAATTTAATTTCTTTCGTTTTTTTGACGACATCATGTTAGCTCACTGGTATTTTGACAACTATACAAAACTACTTCAGGAACACACAAACAGCCCAGTCATTACCACTGCTGACAATTATCTGATTAGCAGCTAATGAATAGATTAGCACACTGCTAATCACCATGGCATTATGGGTAATAATAGTCTTCATGCTGCTAATGTTAACAGAGTTGGATTGTGCTCAGCGTAAACAGCAGCTAGTGGAGCTCAAACAGGAATGTAGGCTAAAAGCAAAAGCGGCCTGAGGGCGACACGCAGACACTCTGATGAAAACAAGCACTGGCAACACTACGTCAAATTCGTTTCAGGGCAGACAGTCGAAATTCGCTCTTGCGCCGATAGATGGGGCGAGGAAGAAGGTCGAGAGATGTGGAGAACTAGGAATGGAGAAACCGAATACTGACAGATAAGGCCGTGCGATTGTTTTACACAATCTCCTGATGACAATGATGAAGTGTGCTCTTCCGGCAATGTTTTGTGTTTCTTTATCTTAGTGGAGAGCTTTAATGAGGGGCGGAGCCAACTGATACACGCCCAGCAATGCACACACACACACACACACACACACACACACAAACACACATCCGCACAATGACTCTTGATTGATCGAAACACTCCAGGATGCCGGTAATGGATGTGGGTTGTGTGAGATGGACACACGGCCAGGAGGAAGTGGAGGTTCACACACTCACGCCGCCGGGGTTTTACTCTAGTTCTCAACTAACACAATCCATAACCACCACTTCCTAAGACCACAACGGACAGCACACACACACACACACACACCTGCAAAACAATTACACGAATTCACCCCACTTAACAAAGAGTCGCTAACGGAACAGGAATCTTGTCAGGATGTATACATCCTGCTTTTCCATATGGATGTGTGGGAAGCAGACACCGGAAAACTGAGGAGCATTTCTGTTTTATCTTTTCTTTTTTGCAGTAAAGTGAATTTGTGTGACAGTCAGATTTTAAACAGAGCCAACCGGACTGAATGCATACAACAAGCTTTCTTTGTGCTGCATTCCGATTGGGAAAAGCAGTGCAACTTTCTTTTGCTCTCCACCTAGTGTGTGTTTTTATTCTGCAGAGCTGTGCAAACGCAGCCCGGATACTTTCACGAGTTCAGTTTAAATGCCCTGCTGGAAGCACAAAGAAACAGAGCAGCAGCGGTGGATAGAGGGAGCATGTGTGTCTTACCGTGTTTCCCAGTGTTATTCCCTGTGTTTCTGAGGTAATTCCACACTGAGAGCTGCTCGTTCAGCCTGTTCGGTAAAATCTTGGCTCTTATTTTCCCTTTAACCAGCTGCAGGCTTGACTACCTGCCCACCCCCACACACACACACACACACACACCGGCAGCAGGGCTTGCAAACAATAAACACACCATGCAGAAGCAGACAGTCAAGAGGATGCAGGTTTCCAGCTCCAAACAAAACAGAATTCCTTCTATTTCAGCCAAAGAAAAAAAAAAGAGTGTGTCTCCCTCGTTCTCCTTCTCTCACTGCTTTCCTCCCTCAATCCTTCAATCCTTCTCCCCTCTCTCTCCCTCCCTCTCTCTCTCTCTCTCTCTCACTCACTCACTCACTCACTCACACACACACACTCTTTCTCTGCTTTTTTCCACTCAGTAGTCAAACAAAGAGAGGAAAGGAGCTGATCTCTCACACACACACACACACACACACACACACACACAGACAGCGCTTAAGCCCAACCCCTGCTATAGGCCAGCCTGCCTCTCTTAGTTTTTTCACATCTCTCGCTCTAAACAGCCCCTCCCCCCTGTCCCCTGTCACCTCTCTCTCTCTTTAGCCTCATTCTCACCCTCCCTCCCAGTGTGTGTCAGATATAAGGGATCAGAAAGTGGAAGGGATCCTTTTACTATAGTTCATTCTCTCGTTCCCTTCCAGTATTTCTGTGTGATCTCAAAGTGCATCATGCCGGTACACCTGCAGAAATCCATAAAATGCATCACAGATTTCTGCAGATGCCCGTCATTCACAAAGTTATACGCTTTCCTCGAATGCTTGTTTATTCAATATTTTAAGTGTGCAACGTGTTCAATGCTTTCACCAAAAATCAGAATGAAAAAGTCTTAATGAACTACACGTCAAGGAGGTCAGTAGGTCAATCAGTATTATATTATATTAGTAATTCTTGAAATGATCTGCTGTTACTTCTCTTATTTGGCCGATTAGTGCCGCAACTTTAGATACCTATATTCTGGTTCATACAGATTAGATTATTCTTCCTTTTTTATTATTATGTTTTCACAATTTATTTATCTGACCAAATTACTAAAACAACTAAACAGGAACCAGAAGAGCATAGTTATATCTTAGGTTAAGTCTTAACTTGATTAAAGTTATTCAACATAAATATTCATTTCATTTATTCAGTCTTTTTTTTATTAATTATTTTAATAATGATCAAACATATACTACAGTTTTGGGGACAGTTTGGGGACAGTAAGCCTTCATGGTTTTAAAGGGGTCATATGATGTGATTTACATTTTTTCTTTCTCTTTGGAGTGTTAAGCAAAGAGTAAAGTCTAAAATCCAAAGAGATATTTTTTATGAAAGTTAATCAGTCATGCCCTCCTAAGACACACCCCCACATGTCTCTGTCACAATGTGGAAAGATTTGCATAACGCCACCCAAATGTTCACGCAAAGAAATGTGAACCATGTTGTGGAGATGCTGTGTGTTTCGCAGTGAAAGCGAAACTACTTTGTTTGGTCTTCCAAAAGAGGGCACAACTAGAAATCAGTGGTTAAGTTGTATTTACAACACTGTTCCAGAACAGTTCAACCCAAATATTCAGATGTGTGCAGTGCATTTTACGAAAGACAAGGACTGTTTCCTGTGAGAGTATCCTACAACACCGGTGTCTGTTTCTATAAAGTGGGGCAGTTCTAACTTTGCAAGAACAGTCTGGCGCTTCTGACTCACAGTCTGTAAGTACATTCACATATGTAAAGGATTTCCACTGATGATTCAAACGTGAGTTTTGAGCAGTGTAGAGCAGTGCTTGTGGTTTGTCGTTTCCCCGATCACTAAGGTCTAAATATCGATAGTATCGATGCCAACACTGATATTGGTATTGGATCGATACAATTGTAATTGAATCGATATTTTAATCTAAATATCTCTCATCTACGTTCATTATACTTTGCTCGTATATTCTACCTCTACAATTCTGAACTAACGGTGCTTTCACATCCTGGCCCACTTTGCTACTCCTCCCCCTCCTGCTGCTCTGCTGTGAGTCGTTGTTGTGTCGTCACTGACACAACGCGCCGAGGAGCTGCGAACAGAGTGAGAGCGAATCTGATAGCACATTCAGAAGGGGGGCTCAGGGAATGTAATTGCACAGGTATATTTGTTCTTTGTTTGTTCTTCAGTAATAACTGTGTGCACTTTATTTCATTTGCTCTTAAAACCAGAAAAAAGGGAGAGATTTTTTTTATTCATTTTTTTTGTTTTTTTTTAAAGGCTGTAAAGAATTTATTCTACAGTGCCTGATAATTAATAATTTTGTGGACTTCAATACATTAATAAAAAAATATTACCTAAATAATTGATCATTCATTCACCTCAGAAATAATGACATAGACCTACTGCACTCAAAGTTTTTTTTTTTTTTTTTTTTAAGTAAAAAGTATTGTATTGGTATCGTTATCGGTATCGGCAATACTGACCCTATAGGTATTTGGTATCGGATCCATACCAAATTTTGCAGTATCGCCCACCACTACCGATCACAAATGCAGACATGGTTTGATATTTACACAGTGTGACACACAATCCAACGCGTGAAAAGACACTATAAGTCATTATAATCAGTAACTATTGGATTATTGTTGGCCCACTGGATGCAACAAATGCCTCATTTGTAATGGATTTCAATGTTTTTGTCTTGTCATGCTAGGACACACAACTAAACAGTATAGTGAGGGGCGTAACATTTCAGCCAATCACAACGCACTGGATAGCTGACCAATCACAGCACACCTCGCTTTTCAGAACGATGAGCTTTGTAAAAATCGATGCGTTTCAGAAAGGCGGGGCATAGAGGAGAAAGAGTAATGTACATTATGTGGAAAATAATGTGTTTTTTTTAACCTTAAACCTCATAAACACATTGCATTACAACAAATACACACAAAATTATTTTTAGCAACATCATAAGACCCCTTTAAACCAGCACTTGTTTGATATTAAAATAAATATTGTGAAATATTGCAATTTAAAATGAATGTTTTCTAACTGAAGTTACTTTCAAATGTAATTTATTTCTGTTATGGCAAAGCTGAATTTTCAGCAGCCATTACTTCAGTCTTTAGTGTCACAGTGTAAGAAATCAATATAATATGCAGATTTGGTGCACCAGAAAAACTTTTTATTGTATCAATGTTGAAAACAGTCATGTATGCATGTTTCTGCATGATTTTGTTTGGATGCATCACTAGTGAAATTTATGTGCATGTGTGAGATACACATCTGTGTGTGTGTTGAAGGCGTGGGACAGAGAATAAAGAAACAGCTGTTTTGTGCTGTAACTTTATTCCTACGGTGTCGACTCAAATCAGCCTCAAGCACACACTCGCACCCTTGAATGGGGACAACAGATGAGGATATCCACGTGCAGCAGAAAACGTTCCACTGCGAGACCCGAAAAAGGAGGCTGGATGGAAAACCCGCTGACTTGGTGCAAAAAAGTCATGCTTACATTGTTCAGTAATAAAGTAAGAAAACACACACACATAAAAAAGTCGTCCCAAGATAAAATGCCAGCTATTTTTAGCTTTCTTTCATGAATTCCATTCCCATGATACAACAAAGACGAAAGTTATTTTAAAAATCTCTCTGAGAAAGGAAGGAAGGGTGAGAGCAAGAGAATTCAGAAGCCAAATAAAGCCACATTCACTATCGTCCACAGTGCCTTTGGCCCAAGCGTTACATAATTTCCATTGTATTGATTTATTACCGCAGAGATGTGGCTGTGTGCCAAGGAGAAGTGAAATATTTGACTCTTGGCCAACAGACAAAAGAAAAGAGATTATGAGTAAATGTGTGTCAGGGAATGCTGCTGGTATCAAAGTCCTTTGTGGAGTTATGTAACCAAACGTATAAAAGATGACTGAATGACACACATGACAAATAACCATGTGTCAGCAAGTCAGATATGATGTAGTTTACACTGCTCTGTCTTTAATTAACAACTTCTTTACAATGCCTGCATGATTTTATTTTTACATTCACTGTAAAAGTTTAATTTCTGATGACTATGGCTTTGTCCATCATATGCAGTATACATGCAATATATGCAAAAGATAAAACACACACAAAAACACATCTCTTCTGTCTACTGTTCTTCCTGTTAACATACTGTGGAAATGTTAGAGAGAGAGCAAGTGTTTTCATAAAGAAAGGAAACTGTGATAGGAGGAAAGGAAAGTAAGAATCATGCTCTTCTGCCCATGCCACCAATCGATTCCTCTTTTCAACATTTCCAACTTCTCGTTTCCCTTCTTTATTTCCATTTAAAATACACAATGAGGAGCTGCTGATTAATTGGCAATTAACGACTAATGAGCTACAGCTGTGTGCTATTACCAATCAGCACATTCCTAACAATGCATCCCACAATGCACTGCTTCCGTCTTTTGACCTAGATTTAAATGAAGTTCTCATTTCTCAAGGAAACTGTCAATCAATTCATATAAACACTGTTAACCCATTAGGAATCATTATGAGCTGATTAGTAACAACAGCATGGCCATGAATGCACAGCAGAGATGCTCACAAGTCTCTGAGCTAGAGTCCAAGTCAAGTCTCAAGTCTCTGAGCTCGAGTCCAAGTCAAGTCTCAAGTCTCTGAGTTAGAGTCCAAGTCAAGTCTCAAGTCTCTGAGTTAGAGTCCAAGTCAAGTCTCAAGTCTCTTTATTATATTAAGTCTCTGGTTATAATAAATGTTCCATCACGTACAGCGACCCATCCAAGCTGCTTAGAACACTGCATAGCTATATATAAGGAATTCAAAGCATGTAATATGTTATTATGACAACTCTATCTATTAGCATACAATATCAACTTTGATTTTGGTATATAATCAGTGTAAACAGGCTATTGCAACATGACAAAAACACCAAGAATGCTTTACTTTTAAGTTAATATCTGTATTTTGCATTTATGGATTCAGTAATGGCCTTCTGTCTGTCCTGGCTGTATAGCTGCACACCTCTTGTCTGGCTTAAGAATGAACAAAGCTACGCTGACTTATGTTATTCATACAATACCTACTCACAAATAAACATCAAAAACAAAGCCGGCTGCAATGAATTTCTGTGCAAAACAGCTTTTACTACAAACACTTCCTCACAAGAACATTGTTATCACACAAGAACATTTTGATAGAGAACCAAAAATATTTAAAGTAGATAAAATTAGAATAAATAAAATGGAAATGTCTACATACTATTACTACTGTAAACTTTGCAAATAGGACATCAGCCCCTTCAAGTCAATGAACAATAACAAAGTGGGCTGCAATGAATATCTGTGCAAAACGTCATGGCTCCGCTCCTACCCAATGACAGAGGCACTCAGGTTTTTTTCCACTGGAGTACTCACGTGAAGGATGCGTGCACAACTAATAACTAATATCATCACGCTATAAAGGGTTGGCCTGCGCTGGGTGCGCCCCTCCCCCTATAACTGTTCTGTCTTGCGGAGGAGCTCATTTGTGTGCATCTGTGTGAAACACGCGCTCTGAAACACGCATAGGAAAAAAGAGCGACAGAAAGAACGGCTCCCCTCCAGCCGTGACTCGGCTCCCATCGTTCATGTTTATGAGCCGTTCAAAAGAATCGGTTCGTTCGCGAACGTCACAACTCTAACAGCGAGCTCATCTGACGTTTACTAAAAATAAACATTGTTCACGAGTCCCGGAGCTCGAGTCCGAGTCGAGTCTGAAGTCTTTCGAGGACGAGTCTCAAGTCGAGTCTGAAGTCACTGTTTGTGCGACTTAAGTCGCACTCGAGTCCGAGTCTCAAACTCGAGTCCCCATCTCTGATGCACAGCAACATTTTTGAAGTAACAACTAAATTTAAGTCATTTACTTTAATTAATGCACATTAAACTGAGCAAAATATGACTTGTAAATTATTTTAAAAATCTATTTGAAGTAAATACTGTTCTTTTGAAATATCTATTCATCAATGGTACCTGGTAAAAAATAATAAATTAATCATGTTTTACAGAAATTTGTAAAGTTGTCAACACCGATAATAATAAGAAATGTTTCTTGAGCACCAAAACGACATATTTTAGTGATTGAACAGAGTAATAGCTGCTGAAAATTCAGCTTTGCCACCACAGGAAGAAATGGAATTTTAATATGTTAATTTAATTCATTTTAATATTTTTTATTAAAATTGAAATAATAATTTTTGATCAAATAAATGCACCTTGGGTGAGCGTAAAATATTAAAAAAAAACATAAAATCATGTAAACACCTTTGTCTGATTGAAATCATACCAGTCAAATTTGCCCAGAATGTATTAATGTCAATGAATGTAACGACTATAATCTAGAAGTTTTTATCCTTTCTTTGAAGCACAAAAAGTAACATGCAATTATTCCATTATTCAATAACACAACACACATTTGAACCATTCTGTTTACCGTCTTATTCCAAACTAAGGGCCCTATCATACACCCGGCGCAATGCGATGCAAGGCTCAGCGCAAGTGTGTTTGCTAGTTTCAGTCCCGCGCAGTACGCATTTTCCCGTCCAGCACCATGCGTTTGATTAGCAAATGCATTTGCACCATTTGTGCGCCCACGGGCGTGCTGGTCTAAAAAAGAGGTGTGTTCAGGCACATTGCTGGTGCATTGTTATTTTAAGGAGCTGAAAATAGACTGCGCCATAGACCAACTCAAACCTGGTCTAAAGTCTAAAGTCAATGGCGCAATTTTTTTTTGTTATTTAAAAAGCGCGTTGGTAGAAAATGTGCCTCTGGGCGGGTCCACAGTGCGCGTTGACTTTGCTTATTACACACAGGGATGCGCATCATACAAACATGCCAAATATTAAAAACAAAAGGATTACAGTGTAAAAGAATATTATTGTGCAGGCTACATAAATATAAAAATGTAGCCTAGTGATGGATAGTCATTGTGTGTATTAGAATTAGGTTACCTATTTGCAATTCAGCCTATTACTACTTATGGTGAATTAAATTCTTATTCATCCCATCCCACCTCGGGAAGCTTTGGTGGATTCCTGCTTGTCCTGTAGAATCTGCTCACGTACTTTAACTTCACGCACGAGCAGATCGGTTTCTTCGCTTGAGAAGCATCTAGCTTTTCCGCCAACAAATTCCGCCATGTAAATAGCGATCCGCCATGGCGCGAGCGCATCTCGCTCTTAAAGGGAATGGGAGATGACACTCTGATTAGTTTATTGAACGTTACGCCCATTACTTATTAAAAGAATAGGCACAATCCCATTCACACTTTGCGTTTAGATCGTTAAAATAGGACCCTGAGTGTCTGTATGTCTAGAATAGAATATGTCTGTAGCTCTACAATGATTTGAATTGTCTGTTTGTGTGTGAGAGACGGTCATGTGACTCTTACACTGCGCTTTTCATTAAAAACTGATACCTCAACCCATCTGTCCAAAACGCAGACCAGGGAGAGACAGACAGATAGAGAGAGCGAGAGAGAGAGAGAAAAGGGTGTTATAGAGAAAACTCTATTCTCTCTCTCTTCTCCATGAGAAATCATTTCCTGTGAGGATGTAAATTAGTATTTGTGTTGTCTGTCTGACATCAGCATGAAATTATAGGTCCATTTCCACCTCCATCTGACTGTCAACCATCACATCAATAATCTATTAATGCGTGCCAGCAAAATGCACATTCCCGCTGTGAATGTGAGGTGAAGGTTAAGTGCTATTCAGTGTGCTAGTCTGCCACTGTCAGCCGGTCCTGATGAACACACACACACACACACACACACACACCTTCAGCACTGATGGCATGAGTGTGTCAGTGCACCCTTTACTCATACACATGACTACAAAAACAGTCATTTTTCACTGCACTCTGCACCTGTTTACATCTGACATTAACTTCCATATCCAATCACAAATGGTCAATTGAGACAGAACGCTATCAACATGCAGAGTTAGTTTGTCAGTTGTTCTTTTAATGAATGTGTATGAACGTTTCCAAATGTTTTGATCAAATTGTTGTAATAAATTTATCACTCAGAGTTTGTGGCCAGTAAGAAATGAATACCCTTATTCTGCAAGGATGCATTAAAATGATCAAAAGCAACAGTAAAGTCATTTATATTGTTACAAAAATAATTAGAAGCAAATGGGTTTACTTTTTTCAAAGTTAGACTCACAACTAAACATGTTATCTTCTACACAAAAGCACTAACACCTACAGGAGCAACTATGATCATGCAGTGAAACTAAACTTTTCCGTTCTCTTCTGACTGAACTTGTTACTTTTTTTTTCCAATCTGTAATAGAGAATGAATAAGAGTTGTAAAGAAAGAGAACAAGAAACATACGGTTTATTTGCAACCCTGAAAAAGCAGGATCCAAAGTGCTTCCTGTTTAGACTAGTGGGAGTAAAAAGGGGGCGGGGCTGGCATTATTATATTTTAATATGTTATATTATTTCCAAGATTACAGCATTAAAACAATTCAAAGCAACAAACTGTAGAATAACCAAATCTGACATTTCTCAACTCAAACTAACTTCTGTTTATACAAGAAAGAAAGAGACAAACAGAAAGCTACGTGAGTTTTGTTGGGTTTGCAGTTTAGTCCTGGACATGTTCAGAGGGAATTCGCCTGCTCTGTTTTCCAACCCCCCCTCCGCCTGGAGCTTAAAGAATGCACCTCTACACAGCTGGCCAAACACACGCTCTCATATAGGAATATAAACACATGCATGGAAACACCTTATCCATACATAAGAATCAAACACATACTGGGAGATGACTTGCATGCACACTTCAATAAGCACTACGGTTGCACACTTGCATAGTAGCAAGTGTGTTGCAAAGTAAAACTTCTGCTAAAGTGTGTGCACGTGAGAAACATGAAAAAACACAAATTTTCATATAATTTGCATGCTGTAGAGCAAGAAAGGCTTCCTTGGGAATGTCTCCCCCCTTTGGCTCTGCAGGCCAGATGGTTTGCTTCTTCCATGTGGATATGTGCAGTCAGGAGCAGCCTGCATTTCATGAGAGGGTGGAGCGATCCACACGGGGGGAGGTTATCCAGCAGGGGATGCAGGAGAGGTGAAGTGGGTTATGGGATAATTTTTAGTAATACCATCTGCGGCAACAAGCAATGCAGAGCTATAACAGCGGCACTACACACAATCATGTCTAGCTAGTCACGTGCCATGAGATAAACAGGCTCAGGAATAAACATTAGCAGAACGCTCCAGCAGACCAGCAAAACATGTCGCACAAGGAGATGACTTGCATGCACACTTCAGTACGCACTACGGTTGCACACAAAGACACTTGCATGCATGGTAGCAAGTGTGTTGCAAAGTAAAACTTCTGCTAAAGTGTGTGCATGTGAGAAAACATGAAAAAACACAAATTTTCATATCATTTGCATGCTGTAGAGCAAGAAAGGCTTCCTTGGGAATTCTCCCCTTTGGCTCTGCAGGCAGATGGTTTGCTCTTCCATGTGGAATGTGCAGCAGGAGCAGCCTGCATTTCATGACAGGGTGGAGCGATCCACAGCGGGGGGAGGTTATCCAGCAGGGGATGCAGGAGGAGGTGAGTGGGTTTATGGGATATTTTTAGAAATACCACTTCTGCTGGCAACACAGGCAATGCAAGCTATAAGCAGCGGTAGGAATCATATACACGCTCACACACAATCATGTCTACTGTCTAGTTCACGTGGACCATGAGATAAACAGGCTCAGGAATAAACATTAGCAGGAACTTCAGCAGACCAGCAGAAACCAAGACGACAACAACTCACAAATCCACACACATACAGCTGTATCGCCACAAGACTGGCCTGCAGAAACACAGACACATCTTTTGCACAAGGCATTTACACACCTACTTAACCAGATGTGCAAACACAAATGCATGCATGCTGCACCATAGTGAAACTTCAAGCAAGACTTTAAGACTTTGTCTCTGGAGGACATGTTTCTCTCACAAAGGTTAACCCAAGGGTCTCAGACTCAACTTAGCTGGGGGCAACCAGGGACAAGTTGAACAGCAAATGCTACTTTGAATTTTTAAGTTATTTAAATGGTAAGTCTGGGGTTGGTGAGATTTTGTGATGCTTTTCAAACAAATTTCTTATGCCCACTTAGGCTGCAGTAAACAGTAATGTTGTGAAATATTATTCAGTGCTGGGCAACAATTAATTCCATCTAAAATAAAAAGTTTTGTGTGTACATAATATATGTGTGTGTACTGTTATTTATTATGTATATATAAATACACATGCATGTATATACATCTAAGAAAATGTTTATATAATATATATATAATATATATATATATATATATATATATATACACACACACACACACTCACACAAATGCATGTAAATATTTTCAAAATATATAATGTATGTATGTGTCTTTATATATACATAATAAATATACACAGTATACACTCAAATATTATATAACAAAATCTTTTTTTTATTTTGGATGAGATTAATCGTTGCCAAGAACTAATATTATATATATAAGTTTAAAGGGCAATTTTCAGTTTTACAATTTACAATTTTCTATTGTAATTATCGTTGTCGAGGTTTAAAACAGTCGTGCTGCTTACTATTTTTGTGGAAGCTGTCACAAAGAAAACATTTATTTGAAATAAACCTTTTGTAACATTTTTACTGTCACTTTTGATCAATTATGCATTCTTGTGGAATGAAAGTATTAATTCCATTTAAAAAAAATTATTCTTACTCACCCTGAAACCCAAAAAGTAAAATTCTCTCTTGTATCAACAAGATACGCTGTTTAATGATCCTGAGAACCTCAGGTTAACATCTTAGACTAAGAATAAGTTTATTTGTGTTTGAAATGAGGCATTAAGATCAATCTCGATCAATGTGAACACAAATACTGCTAGCTATGCAGGCTTGTCACATTAGCGAAAAGCTTTCAAGCATTCATGCTAGCTATCATCATGGTGGAAAAACAGTTTGAAGAAATCCTGTTCGTTTATCTACATATGTGCCTCCTTCCCCACTGCTCCCTGTTTTACTGAGGCAAAGATCACACACAGATTTATTTTCATCTCACATGGACCGAAAAACAGGAAGAACAAATAAAAAGTCCCTGGAAAATCTGCTCCACATTTCATCTCAACCCACCGGGATCCTGAACATCAAAGTCTGTGTGTGCGGGCGATCTCGGGCTCATGCACCCTGATGCATATTTACTCAGCAAACACTCCGGTTCGGTTGCTAGGACACTTGCTCAGGACACGTGCTGAAGCATGACAGGGCTGCATGAACTTTGACCTTTATAGAAGGTGATCTTTTTGACCCTGCAGTAGCATGGCTTTTCATGTGGCCTACTCTCCCATCTGATCTTTCATCTTTCCCCTCTGGCCCTGATTCACAGCTTGCAGAGATAGTTTAAAAGTGTGTGTGTAGAATGGAGCAAGTGTGTGTGAACGTGAAAGTTATTTGGAATGTAATGGCGAAAATACTTAATATTCACATATGAATATGTGCATGTGGTTTTGAAACACACACACACAAGTAAAAACACAAATAATGCAACAACAATTTCACATTAGATATGAATGCATCTGCCTTTTGTCTATGCATTGTGTATATGATGAATAATAGACTTCACACACACTTTTATTGCTTGTACAGTATGTGTGTGTGTGTGTGTGTGTGTGTGTGTGACCTTGGTCTGTTTACACCTGGCATTAACATCCGTCTCATGTGATCCGGTCACTAGTGGTAAACGGAGACACACTGCTGTTTACACCTGGTAATAACATGCATCTGAAATGCATCTCCTGTGACCAAGAGGGTCTCTGATTTCATGATTGTATGCACAACTCACAATATCAGGTAATGTTAATGCAATGAGACACATTGTTTTTAACCCTGTTTACGCATGTGTTTAACACTGACCACATGTGACTGACTCGAAGCAGAATACTAGGTTTAAAGAGGATTGAAGCAGGATGATTAATAAATGCTGAGTGGTGGAAACACACCGATGCCATACATCTTTCTTTACACATATGTACACTACCCTACAAATGTTTGTTTGCAGTAAGATGTTTTTGAAACAACTCTCTTAAGCTCACCAAGGCTATATTATTTGATCAAAAATACAGTAATATATTGAAATATTATTACAATTTAAAATAACTGTTTTCTGTTTTAATATACTGATGTCAGAAATCCTTCTAATATGCTGATTTGGTGCTCAGGAAACATTTCTTATTATTACTGACACTGAAAACCGTTGTGCTGCTCAATATTTATAGAAAAAAAGTGATGAAATAATTTCCTCACCACAAACTTAGTTTACACACTACTCTTGTTTTGTTCCATAACAGGTCCTTGACATAGCAACCATGCAAAATGTTCATCACACACATTTCAGTTTAAGAAGTCTTGCGTCTGAAAGAAGGGTCTGAATGTGTGCCCAGAAAGCCCACAGACCTAATAAACTACTGTCGGATCTGTCCAAAAAAGACCTTATTAAGTGTTCACTATCAGCTGAGTCAGCTACAGACAGCTCAGGCTTAGACAAAACACACACACACACACACACACACACACACACAGGCACGTGCATCTGGATTCTCTTAGCTCACATACAAAGGAGTAAGTATGTGAACCGCTCTGAATGTGCTATTTGTGTGTGTGTTGGGATGTTCGGGCAGTGCTTTGATAGCTGCTGGATGTTGGAAAAGGAAAGGCAACAAGTCCAAAAAGAATGAGCGACAGGAAAAAAGAGAGAGGAAGGGAAAAAGGGTCAAACACACAAACACAAACCACATGCTGCTGGTTTGTACATGCCTCAGCACGTGAGTCTTACAGACTTTCCTCACGGGTTCAAGGAGTTTTTGTGTGCATGGATGCATATAGAAATATATATATATATAAGGCTGCTGTTTAAAAATGTTCATAAGGTTGTGTGTTCAACTGCTGTCTTCACTGCACACACACTGGTTTTGGCCCACAGAAAGACAGAAAGAGAGTGAGTCACCTTTTGGGTTAAAAAATATAAAAATAGAGTGGAAGAGAAACACACACACAAACACACTGACCAAAGACTGAGTCACTTTAGGCCACATCCATCAAACTACTGTGCTCTGTTTCTGTTGCAGACCACCTATTGGACAGAGACATGTGTGCCCCTCTCACTGTGGGCATATGGTTGAGGGGGCGTCGACCTGTCTGGTCCCCGCCCCCATCCCGCTCCTGTCTGACTCCAGGGAGAGAATGTGAGGGAGACAGACAGGCTCTGAAGTTTTGGAAGTTTCTCTTTCCTTGGCTTTTATCTTGGATTTCAACCCCCCTTTCTGTTACTTCTGTCATTCACACACTCACTAAATGGTCACAGTGTAAAAAACTCTACTAAAAGGGATAGTTCCAGTTCATCAACAAAAGAAAACGATCAATTTACTTACCCTCACGTCACTCCAAACCCGAATCAGTTTCTGTCTTCTGTGGAAAACAAAAAGGGAAAACTTCATGAATATCCAGCAGGACGGATTCATTACCATGTAGTACTTCAAGACTCACTTTAACACATAAAAAAGCACCCAAAAGAGCCCATGCAGCATTTTCCAAACGCTCTGATCAGTGAAACTGTGCTAGCCGCTCTTCTGTGTATATTTGCAAGTTCACATATTTACAAGAATTTTACATTTCAGAAGTTCCACAATAGATCCAGAAGTGTAGCAGCATTCACAATAGTGAATCTGACAAATAAAGATTACTACATTTACATTTATACATATGCCAGATGCTTTTATTGTTGCATTATGATTCTTACATTGCATTCAAGGTATAAGTCTTCATGCATTAGAACCCATAACCTTGGCGTTTTAAGCGCCTTGATGTACTGTTTGAATAAATGAAACAAAAGCAATGAAGTGTACATATACTTTTCTTCACTGCAGTGAATGGTGCAGGTGTGATTAGTCAAAAGAATAGTTAAAAACTCTTAATAGTGAATATAATAGACCTGACTTTATTGGGAATAAAAAAAACATAAATATAAAGACATAGCCTATTCAATTGCCTTTTGATCCACTTTTGAATGGATGTCCTCACATTTGACTGTGAGGTGCCCAGGTCCTGTGACTACAAAACGAGCCCAAAATCAGCAGGCTTTAGGTATGAGGTGTTTGTGCTGATATGCTTGTTAGGTTTTCACCAAACGTGCTGCGGTGCATTATAGCAAAACATCTCCACTTTGGTCTCATCTGTTCAAAGGACATTCTTCTAAAACACTTTTAAAAGATAGATGCAAACTTGCAAACCTAAACCGTGCTGCCATGTTTTTTTTAGATAGAACAACTGCTTCTCTAAGATCATTCTGATGTCTTACCTCCTTGGCACCATGTTAACACACACCTGAAGCTTTTATAGAGGTGCTCACACTTGCTGATGATCAGTTAATCAAAGCAGTGCCTGACTGCTACTTACCCACTTAATTCTTATGTTGACAGCAGGGTTGTCCTAATTATGTCACCCATGGCTTTTTCCATTTTGGCTTTATTTTTGTTGAATATATGCAATATACCATGTGTTCATCTGAGGTTTTATTTTCCAAATTTTAAGAACTGAAAAGGTCCAGTTATTTTTTTTATTTATTATATCCTGATAGGAAAACTATGGAATTCAGTAGGGTGTCCTAACTTTTTCCCATGACCACATTATACATAAAAAATCCATCAAAGCAAGAATCATGTTTTTGCTAGTCTGTTTAGCCTGCATGTTTGTACTGGTCATATTGAGAACTGATTTCTAACTACTGAAATTTTGGTATTGTGACAACACTATCCCTTATTTGTGGAAAAGTACTGCGGTGCATGGCTCACTGTTTTATTTCAAAACACACACAGGACTGCAGATGCTGTGCAGTAAAAGTCATCATGTTACATGCAGATAAAGCAGTGTTTTCTTCATACGTGTTGAGTGAGAGAGGAGGGATGGTGACTGCTGGAAGCTGTGTGTAGGTTTGTGATGTTGTGTTGAATGCAGATGGGGGTTTTCACTGGCATGGGGGAAGGGACAACGTCTGGGCGCAGAGGTCATGAGGGTTCAGGGTGTCTTAAAAGTTTTTGTACGCAGACACACACACAATTTTCACACTCACTCAGACGTGTAAGGTCAAGTTAGTGCTTCGATTTCGCTGTGCATATAAATGCCTTTACCACAGGTCTGCTGGCTTATCTAATGTGCAATATATCACATAAATGAGGGTTTCTTGCATTGTCAGGGTTTTACACTGAGCTGATTTTTTATCTGTTTTTTTTATATGAAAACAATATTCCCACAATGATTTTAAGATGGGATACTGATGACAGAATGAATCCGCTTGCATACACTACTATCGGTAAGATATTTTAACGGTTTTTTAAAGAATTTGACCAAAAACTGTAATACTGTGAAACATTTTTACAATTTAAAATAACTGTTTTCTATTTAGATAAACATTTTAAAATGTAATTTATTCCTTATTTGGCAAGGCTAAATTTTCAGAAGTCATTACTGTCAAATGATCCATCTAAAATGCTGATTTGGTTTATAAAGGTCTATTCAAACCAGGAACAATAACTATAAAGATAACGATAAAGATATAGTTGTAAAAACCATTCTCAATATTAAAGAAAAGCAGAATCCACACAACAACTAATGATAAAGCAGATGAATGATGAAAACATTGACACCCAATCAGAATGAATCCTGCTATAAGGAACTTGTGAATTTAAAGCAGCAGACACATGTGCGCTTGTGTGGATGCTAATATCATTATCTTTAGGGCCGTTACATAGTCAACGCGAGAAACGCGCTCCCTTTCATAGTCTAAACAAGCGTCACGGGCGATGCGTGTGTAGCAATACACCGCTCACGCAACAGGGGGTAGTAGAGTCGGGTGATATTGGTAGAGTCGGGTTGCGTGACATTCAGATCACAATGGCAACTGAAGAGGAGTGTATTCTATTGCTGATGAACTATCGTATAAATGTGGATGAATTCGTATAAGTTCACATAATTTTTCCTCTTCGCCCGCCATTGTATTCAAACCTTCTTCTTCTGTAAACACAATATACTTGAATTAATGTACAATACTTGCAATGTCGCCCCCACTGACAAACCATAGTATTGCGTGCATCAGCGCGTCGCGTATCAAAAACTAGGACGACACATTTGGCTACACACCGACGCATAATGGCGGTCGAAGCGTAACGATGCGTAGCCTCGGGGATGCGTATGCGTACAGATGCGTTGACTATGAAACGGCCCTTATAGTTATCATTCTGGATGTGAATGGGGTTCAAGAAGTCATCTTAACGTTTCTTAATTTCTGAATGTTCATTCTTAATAAAATATTAATGTTGAAATGAGTTGTGCTGCTGAATATCTTTGCGATACATTTTTTGATGAATAGAAAGTAAAAAAAACAACAACATTTAAACAAAACAATTTAAAAACAGAATCTTTCGTAACATTATAAATGTCTTTATAGCCACTTATGATAAATTTAATGCACCAATGATCAATAAAAGTATTACTTTCTTTCTTTAAAAAAAAAACCAGGCCTACTTCCTCCAAACTTTTGAACAGTACTGCACATGATTACAAAGGGAACGTAAACTGTTGAAATGTTTCAAATAGTGCAGCACAGATATATATACACACATAAACACAGAAGAATTTTTTTGGGTGCATTTCTTGCTTTTTGTTTAGGCTCATACGTGTGTTTGTTACAAATGTCTACGCATGTTTCTGTGGTTTGGACTCGTTATAGCTAATGATCCATTTGAGTGAGAAGAACCTAATTAAAACACTATGGAGGACCACACATGACCTGAACCACCCTAAGCTCCCCAGACAGCACTTCTCTCTCTCTCTGGGGCTCGCCGTGGGTGGTGCACGGGGCGGTACTGCAGCTTAGACGCTGGTACCACTCTAACGGGCATACAGTGAGGGCGAAGAATTCATTAACCAAAATACTTACGAGTTTGATGTGAGGCCACACACGGCGCGAGACACACACACTGCCACACAGCGGCCACCGCAGCTGCAGTGCGTGTGTGTGTGGAAGAGAGCACGTGTGGAGGGTTGTGGGAGCCGGAGATAGAGCAGGCCGTCAAAGTGAAATGATATCAGAGCCAGAGCGAGAGGCACAGATAAAGCTTGTGCAGTGCCAGTATTTGGGGGTTAAGAGAGCTGGAAGGAGACCAGCTTTGTCCTTCCAGGCTCCAGGGACTCTGGCACAGGCAGAACAGGCTTCAGCTCTGGCCCCGGGCCACATGCAGTGGCAGTGCATGCAGGAAAACCCCCGGATGAAAGGGGATCACCAGGCCACGCAAGACACACACGCTTCCCTACAGCACTAGTAACCAACAACACAACAGCTTCCGGAGCTTACAAGATATGTCTTCACATTTGTCAGCAAATTATGATACTTAATATCTTAATTTTGATTGTATTTGTATTTGCTCTGAAATGGCTTAAAAATATGATTATATTTAATCAGACTAACCACATTTCCAGAAATCAAAATGTTAATGGCACATAATAAAATAAAAGTAAAAAATAATTTTCTATGAAAAAAAAAAAATGGAACTAATGTCAAATGGCTCAAAATGACTTTGAATGATGCACACAAATAAATTGATAAATTGATTATCAACATCTTAACTGATTCACAGAAATAAACAAAACTGTAGAAGCAGCTCTAATGCCAGTATACTGTAGTAAAAGCCTCATTGCAAAACTAGTGTAATAATGTCATCTTAGAAACTTTCACAAACTTGAACACAGGAATTTTTCTCATATAAAAAGTTTTAAATATAAAGAATAATTTGCACTTAAATATGAATGTAAAATGATGTACACTCATATGAGATATGATATATATAGATATATAGGGTGGAACGATACATGTATTTATACCGAACTGTTAAGGTACAGCATCTCAGTTCGGTGCATGAGACTTTACAATGAATACAGGCAATTCACCCCCAATCCAGAGAGGGTGCCCACAGCAACGCAACGCTGTTTGATAACCAGCTGCCAGAAGAAGAACAGCGAATGCCGTGAGTTTTACTTGAAAACAAAGCCCACTAGACAGTGACCATGTGCTGACTCTGAATGCGTCTCTCACAGACTGACAAAGGAGTTTACTTTAAAGGCTTGTGCACTCAACTGTTTGTGAAACGGAGTTCTGTGCTCGTGTATCCTACCTTTCTCATTCAGCACAAATCAAAATATTTCATAATATTTCCATATTTGCGATGCAACGTATCTGAATGCTAAACTATTATTTATCATGTTAATTATAAGCTTGTACTTCAGTTCCAATGGTAACACAGAGGCGGGCACTTTGATGTTTGATTCATTTTATTTTATTTAGTTAAAGTACCAACCACGCTGTCAAGTTAGCAATGCTGGAACCGATGTGTTTTGTGTGTGTGTGTGTGTGTGTGTGTGTGCATGCCGGCACGATCACTTACACTGTTTCCTTATACCAGCAGAATCAACTTTAAACACTTATTGTCTTATTAATAATGCATCACTGTATAAAGGTCTGCTTTTATTTGTCTACAGTCACAATGAAACCAAAACATTGTGCTTTTTTAAAATAAAGAAAACAAATAGGATGTCACTTTCTGCCATTTGAGTTTCCTTTCTGTGAACAAATGAAGCCTGTCACAAAAATGAACTGAAACTCAGCATATATAGGCTACATTACGTGTTGCACTGTTTTTTCCACTTGCTTATCTGTAAACTTAATCAAATATATTTCAATAATTTATTTCTGGTATGTATATACAGTATATATATTATATATATATATAATTAACAATGTAATACTATTTAGTATGCAAATGTGTTTTTCATATTCAGTTAATTCATATTAACTTTAAATCTCAGGGCTACTTCATGTTTATAATTTAGGTCAAAGGGGTTCGGCTGACAAAAAGTTTTAGGAATCGCTATTCTCACGCCATGACGGTGACACAAAATTGTCAAAAAGACAAAAATATGACAATTTCCCATATAAATAACTATTAATAAAGGCCGGTAAGTAATTTCTGGTTTACAAGCAGAAGTAAAAACTATAAGTGGACGGTTACTTTTGTGCCTGAAGACAGATTCCATCGTTTCAATTGAAACACTGTTTGTCTGTCTGTCCCTCTATTTCAGTTACTTCCACTCTTCTTTTCTCTGTCATCCACAAAATCTTTGTGCCGGAGGATATAACAGACAGTAGCCATTTTTTTTCCTTTGACAAAAGCCACCCAAAAAAATAGGCTCCACTTTCATGATGGCAGTTCCAATAGTGAATAGTCCAATAGTACTGTTGCTTGGAATTGCATCATCACATTGCATGTTACTGCTCTGGGATTTTAGGACAAATGAGTGTTTATGAGTCAGTGCGTGTGTGTGTGTGTGTGTATAAGGATTAATGCTTTGTGCCTGAGCAAGTGACCTCTGTATTGAATAGACAAACCAAAGAGATCAAGTTACCCCATTTCCCCCCTTTTCTCCTGCTCTGTCTCTCCGTCTCTGTCGGGTGTAGGGTTTCTCCAGGCTCCAGACAGAGGCACTAATAGGGCCCTTACCCCCAGACACCAACAACACAAGGAGCAGAGAGACAGACAGAGCGAGACGGCGGGGCATGTGTGTGTGAGATGGAAGGAAAGTGTGTAATTGATGGCACACCTGCATGCTATCAGTAAAAACGAGAGCCATGAGTGTGTGATAAAAGAAGAGAAACGAGATGGAGATGTGTGTGTGTGTGTGTGTGTGTGCATGCATGTTTACATTCCTTTTATCATGTTTCCTACAAGCTACAAAAATGAGCTTGCTGCTGCAAATATAAACTAACAACAGATCCACTTCCTGACAAACCTTATCCCCGCTGCTACAAATACCTTTTCAAGATGTTCTATATCTCATGGGGCGCCCCTCATCTGTACCCCACCCCCAAATCCCTCATGACCCCTTAAGGTCATGCAAACTCCTCCCACGTGACCAGTATAACCCCACATGCAGCCAAAGTTAGAAATAATGACATCAGCAGGGTAGAGATTGAACTAAACTTACTTACTAAAAATACAATCAACATAACACACAGTAAATCAAATGAAAATGTAAAGGTAGTAACTATAAAACAAACTAACAACTAGACTCAATTGAAATCTGTGATTTAATCGAGGGATGCAGTAAATATCACCGGTGTAGAATTTAAGGCTGTTTAAATTAACAGGATTGAAAATAACATTGATAATATTAGGAAATGATTATTCAGCACCACATCAGCATATTATAATGTTTTCTGAAAGACGGTGTGACAGTGAAGACTAATGGCTGCTATAAACAGCTTTGCCATAACAGGAATAAATTAGATTTAATATATGCGCTCATGTGTTTTGGAGGAGGCGTGGCTTTGGAGAGTGATTTGCAGGGAGGGTGGGATCTTATGCTTTCATAGCTAGCTTGCTATTGCTAGCCTCTCCGAAATCACCTACCCTACCTTTAATATTACTGTTGTTTTTTCCCCCTGTTTAAGTCTTTAAAGGAATGCACATTTAGTGAGCGTGACTTTCAAACACAATACAAACATCTGTTTGTGGACTGAACAAACAAATGCATTGCATTTCAAATACAGGTCTTGGCTACGTCTCAATCCCGGAGGTCTGAGTGATCAGATCACATCTCAAATGTGTCTTGACTAACATTTACACTAGCATGCAGTTACCAAGTATAAATACACACTAAGATGGAACCAATATGAGCAAACCTAGATACCAAAATAGTACAAGCATCTAAACAGACAGCAAATGTAAACACCACAGAGGAAAGAAGTGAAAAGTTCACATAGCATGCTGTAGGTTATATTGTGCCTGACTGCATAATTCAAAGGTTTAAAGCATTCACCTACGTATACTTCTATATGCCTCTCTATATCTGCTGGGCAAACAGACTTTGCACATAAGCACACAAAAACACCCACACACACTGCAGAGGAAAGAGGCTAGATACAACAGTTACAAAAGACTGGAACCGGTTCTGTGTGTGCGATTAATGGTTACAGTATCTCAGGTAAGCGTGTGGGAATGTTTGAGACCTCTATATGTGCCGAGGTCAGCAGCTACAGCACAACATCACAAACAGAACAGAGACACACTGAGAGATACTTCTGTGTTTACATGTGAGAGTGAAGTAATCTGGTGACAGTTTGAAAGGAAGGAAAAGAAAGTGCTTTCATCGGGCACACTGTATATTTTAAGCAGTGAGCCCCTCTCGCTTTTTAAACCGCGCACACACACACACACACACACACAACTCTCTTCCCCCGCTGGGACTAGCAGACAGACACAGTACGTTGACACTAAACCTCACACACAAACACTCACATGAATATACTCCATTCACTCACCTGGAAACAGCTGGCAGGTGTTCCAACACCAAAACACACACACTATCATTCTCGGCTCATTTAAAACTCTCGATGCATTGCAGTTCATTTATGTCTAACAGAGAGATAAAGAAACCAAACCCTCTTTTTTCAATGCATAATCCAAAACTTTCAGAACAAATCTAAGCAGTGCCACACACTGTTCTCAGGTGCTACAGTCTGCAATCACAAGTCAAAAGAGATTTCAAACATTTCTTTACCAATTATTAAAAATAAAAAAAATATCATTATATTGACATCCATATTAATGGTATATCACTGTACTTTTACTGTAAGTCAACAACTGTCTAGTCTGTATCCCATACAGGGATGCACAATATTTCTGTTTTGACTGACAGTATTTTTACATTAGGATTGCCTTCGATGACATCTAACAATCATATAAAAGAAATCTAATCTAATTAATGACATTGTTAAATGTAATCCTTCTCACAATGAATATACATTTTTCAAACTTCCAACAAGTTTTCCAAAAAAAAAAAAAAAATAAAATTAGCACATTTGAAAGATTTATGCAGGATCCTGTAACAATGAAGACGCTGGAGTTAATTTCACTTTTCCATCACAAGAATAAATTACAATAATAACTAAATTAATAAATTCTTTTCAAATATATTAAAATGACAAAAAATTAAAATAATTTTCACAATATAACGTGTTTACTGTATTTTAATTTTTTAAAAATGCAGCCCTGGTGAACGTAACAGACTTCTTTCAAAAACATAAAAAATCATAATGACCTAAATACATGAAGGTAGCATACATGTGTCCTATGCAAAACATCACTGAGTACTCCACTAAATCTACTGAACCTCTGAGCAACACAACTTTCCACTGGGATTAGAAGCCACAACTAAAAGCTTTTTGGTTTTTGAGTCTTTGTGTTGTGGCTGTTCTGTTGCAGCAGTCTATGTATCATATCATCCTGATGAAACAGCAGCAGAATATTCTACATCACGTGTTTATGAGTGTAACGTCAACTTGCATTTGAGAGAGAAATCCAACATTTCTGAACTCAAGGACTCGAATGAGCTCTCTACAGAAGAGACAGCCACAAACAACCTGGAAAAATATCTGCCATTCACGCATACGTGAGCAGAATGTGTCGCACAGACGAGAAAGATGGAGACAGAGCGTCTTCTCCACACTACTTTAACTACTGCTGAACAAAGAGCCAGACAAAGAGAGGCAGAATGAACCTCAGACAGTTTTAAGGGGAAATAACGAGTGTGTGTGTGTGGGGGGGGGGGAACCAGTCACCTGAGAAAAAGAGGGAATTTGAGAGCAGACAGATGAAAGAAACGTTACACACGTATCCTGTCTTCTGTAATTCACATGACTCCAGTCAATTTGCCCTCGACTGCAGGGACCCTGTCCTTCACAGACCTTTACTACACACACACACACACACACACACACACACACACACTTTTCTCCATTCCATTTTTTCCCTTTCCAGCTTCAGAAGCTAATTTTCACTCCCTTCATCTCTCTCTCTCGCTCTGTGAGATGCAATAAGATGAGCAAAGAAGTCAAATAATGGCCTGCCACAGCAGTCAAGAGCACAAATACTCAAAAACTGAAACGGTCCTGGTGATGCAGAGAGTGAGATCACGTGAAGACCGAGTCATTCTCTGGAGTTTGCAACACTGACACACTCAACTAAATAAAGTCCAGCAAAAGCAAAAAAAAAAAGTCTCTTTTTATCTATCGGTGTCTCTCTATCTATCTATCTGTCTGTCTATATATTTATCTACTGTCTGTTCCAGAGAAGACTGTCACTGAATGACATCTGCACATGCTGTCTGTCAATCAAACTGCAGTAGAGCGAGAAAGAAAGATTTATTCTCTTAAACTGTCACTTAGTTTCATCCGCATGCACTGAGACACACACACACACACACACACACACACACCTGCACATCCTTTACTTACACAGTTGATAATTGCCATCCTGTCTCACCTGTGAACCTCTTCTCTCTCTCTACTCTTCCTCTTCCTGTTGCATTCTCTCCGTCTCTCTCTCTCTCTTCTGCCATCTCCTCCTCTTTCCTTCCAGAGCAGTGAGTGAGTTTGGGAGGAGGAGCGGAGAGAGAGATAGAGGGGTGCATTATGTGTTTCTGCTCTTCAGGGGGAAAAAACACAAGAACGAGTAAAAATAACTCTGTCTGTACACGTCTAGATACTGTATGTTAGCACAAGCTCAAGATTGCATGTGTGTGACTAACTTTGACCACAGCAAGCTATATTTTACAGTCCTGGATATTTTTATCCTTGCACCACACAGTGTGTTATAGAGGATGTGTGTGCACGAGTGCTTTGTGTGGATTTCCACACAAATAATATGATGTTTCAAGGTCTTGTGAAAAAGATTAGAGTTTGCTGTGAATAAATTACAAGCAATTAGAGATTGCAAAGTCTCTAAATCAGTCTATTTGTTGTTTGTACGTGACTGACATGCATGTACTACTCTTATCTCCCTGAAGTAGATATAAATGATGCTTCTTTTGCTCAAATTACTTTAAAAGCCTGTAAAAGCCCGTCTTTGCAGAGCTGTTGCACAGCAGAATTTAGATTTGTTTATTTGGTGAAGTTGGCATCACTGATTTTGTTATGTCCCCGTTTACTACAATTAAGCTGCTTTAGAACAGTCTCTATTGCATATAAAGCAAGTGTTATACAAATAAAGCTGACTTCACTTAAAAACTGTATTTTTTTTTCAGTTAAAGTGAATGCACATTCTCTCTTGAAAATGTATTAGGATGTATTACCTAAACTATGGGATTTCTATTCCTAAAGCCACCACAGAAAGTGGTTCATAGTCTGTTGATTAATATGCGGACACCTCTGTAAAATGTAAAACAACCAAAAAAAGCTATGTAACCTGATCTGCATTGGTGTTACAGAGGAACTCACTGACCCCCCCAGAGTACAGTAATGCATACATGCAGTCTACAACTAACCACAAGAATCAGACAAAATCTCAGTCTTCAAATGCTAAAAATATTCTCAAACTCCATCTGTACAATAGTAGGTGTTCACTTCACACCTATAATAACTAGAAAACAAGAAAAAGAGAGGAGGGCACAAACACAGTAATAAGAGCTTACACAGCTGGGTCTGTGCCAGGAGCGATGGAGAGAGAGAGAGAGAGAGAGAGAGAGAGAGAGAGACGGGGTGTGGGCTGGAGTTGAGTGCTTTGATCTAATCTACTGTATCTCATCAACACACTCTCCACTTCAAGCTTTAACACGTCTTGTGCTGTTGTTTTTTCAGATGGATCAACATACAAACAGAGGATTATGGTAATATCTGTGTATTTATGTACTGTAATCGAGAAACTGTAATCTTACAGTAGCAGAAATTAATTCCAAAGGGAAAGCTCCCATTAAGCTGCATTTACACTGCAGGTCAAATCCGATTTTCTGACTATATCCAATTTTTTTGACGACCCGCTTATATCATCTTTTAAAAGTGTCCCATATCAGATTTTTGCATTTACACTATACACTGCTGAAACCACCAAACGTAGATGTTCTGACCCGGAAAAGAAAGTAAAACAGCACGAAATACAATGGATGCAGATGCAAATAAAATTATACAGTGTTTTGCTTTCCACGCTATTTTGAAAAGTCAACAAAAAAAAAAATCTGCAAAACATTGGACTCGTACAGCGGAGAAAAAAAAGAGGAGCCCTTGTTGCAACCTGTGCGAATTTCGCGTCTATAATAAGTCATGTGATCTCAGTTGGTGGTGTCCACCTGAGTTGACGTCACTTTTTTAATGACGTACGACTCGTATTTACTTGGGAATATCCGATTTGTCTGGTTACACATGGCACACGCAAATGCACGTATCCGATTCATATCCGATTTATTACCACATATGAATGAGGCCTGAATCCGATCTGAGAACATCGGAATCCATGCGCTTTTTTTCTGCTTACACGTTCACCGGTCATATCCGATCTGTGCCACATGAGAGGAAAAAATCTGAATTGGGTCACTTGAACCATGCGGTGTAAATGGGGCCTTAGAGAGAGCGGCTAATATAATGAAGAACTATGAGCAAAGGCTTCTTGGGGAACACGAAACAATTGGAAACATAATGATTCAGCTGTTAACACAGTCTGATCAAACGTAGTTTTAGTTAAGCTTTAAACTTTTAGAGACATAGTATAATGAACAATGATTGAAAATCACTCCGGGCAACCCAAGTTTGACTTCCCAACTTTAGCTCTCATCACAACGCTGTTCTCCTTTTTCTGTGTAGTTCACTTGTTCCATGGTGTAGTGCATGTGTACTGGACAATGCTGGTAACATGCTCTTTTTAGGACTATACATTATTTGGACAATTAAACAAACAAAAATGTTCAGTTAAATCTGATTGTTGCATAGAACTGAATAAAAAATAATATACTGGTATTCGATATTAATATATTTTCTATCCACTTTTCTTGTTTTACTTGCAGTAAAAAATTTGGTTATTTTATTGGCTTGAGTTAAATCAAGAAGTCTTACAAAATTATTTTATGTTATTTAATAAAATAATAATAAAAAAAAAAAAAAGCATTTCAGGTTCATTTTTCGGCAAAATGCATCCAAAATGTTTGTTTCAGACCAGAATTTTCATTTCAGTGCACCTCTATAGTATATAAATAGCGCATATCAATCATACTAACATAGTGGACTAAATATACAGAATACTAGTGTTACTAATACTAGGCTTTGTAAAGAGACAAAATTATGTTTATATTAACCTCAAAATAATGTCAATTACTGGAGTTAGGGTTAATTTAGTGTAATTCTGATTTGAGAACAATACAGGTCAACAGGAAGTCCCCTTTTTGATTGCTAATTACATATGTGTGCTTTTGTTCTGGAGGGGAGTGTGTGGGGCCACTGGTTTGGGGTCAGTGTATGAAGGGGGTAACTGAGGGGAACTTGCCTACGTGATACTCTGTGCATAGCTCTTAACACACACACACACACACACACATAGACAGTATGGCTGGCTATACCATTATATTCCCACGAGAAACTAAACTCGTTTACAGAGACACACACAAATGCCAAGCCAAAACAATTCTGCACATCACACACACACACACACTTATACAAAGCATCTGAGCTCTACACACCAAAGAGCAACATGAAATATTCAGTGAATTTTTCAACATGTGCTCTATTCCCCCAGCACGTGTAGAAGTGCATAAAAAGAGAGAGAGACAGGAAGGAGGAAGCGGGAGGGGGAGATGGAGTCAATGAGTGCAATGGGAGAGCAAGAGCGAGAGAGAAAACCCAGCTGACTCTTTTCCAAGCAACTCCCCCTAGCAACAGCCCTGGCTCAGTCTGTGCCCTATTGGCCGGCTGACAGCCCGCATCACAATCCCATGCAGGACAATCAGCCAATGAGATGTCGTAATGGGGCGGAGCTGTAGGGAAAGCTAAGCTTTTTGGATTCCAGGTTCACCATGGCAACAGAAGCCTGGCCCTGACTAAAGGTACCCTGCAGAAACACACAAACAGACCATAACACACAGGCTAGCAGTGGACACAGGGACCGATGCCTGACCTACAGCAGACCTGCACAACACAGAAAACACACAGATATAGTGACAGCCCCAGAAACCTATGGATAACAACATATCAAGCCAAGCGGTGTTTGCACATATGATGCTAGATCTTTTCTCAGAACTTCACTTTTCTGAGACATTTCTTTTCACTGGCTGTGAGATAACTGCTCCCAACATGATTTGAACTAGGGTGACCATGCGTGCCGCTTTAGGGGGACACTTTCCGGCCAGGATTTCTATATGCCTGATGGTCACCTGATGTCCACAGTCAGGTGTCCTGAAGATCACACAGGTGTAGTTCATCACATTAACCATGTACATGAACCAGAAACAAATGTTTTGTCTTAATTATGAACAACATTTGATTATATAGTGTCCAAATACTTCTTGGGTCATCAGTGAATACATGCATACACACAAGTATTCTAGAACAGAAGAAGAAATACCCAACAGCAAAATAAAAATCACTGAACTTGGTTCCCATAAGGGCTTTTTCCTTTAAAAAAGGGGGAAATTATTTTTAACAGGTTTCCTACACTTTTTGACAGATGAATATTGAATATTCATGACTTTACTAGCTGTTTTTTAATTACTGGGTGTAGGAATAAATTAGGGCTGCAAAACAAGTTTAACATTAATTATATATATTATATACATATACATATACATATACGTATACATATATATATATATATATATATATATATATATATATATATATATATATATATATATATATATATATACACACACATACACACACTCACACATACATGTATATATTAAGGTAAAAAATAAGTATTAACATATATTTACATATTATTTTTTTTAAACGTATACATATATGTGTATTTATAAATACATAATAAATGTACACAGTACACACACATATAATATGTAAACAAACTTTTTTGAATGTAATTAATCATTATTAAACATTTTACAGCCCAAGAATAGATATATATAGACAGTTTATGTTTTTTTATAAATATTATTTATATTCTATATTTTTTTATTTATATACATTTTTATTTATTAAAGTAATCTCAAAGGAGAAAAAAACGGCAATTAACATGAATTAAAATAAATGTTTTTATATACCGTACAGTGGCATATGTCAGATTAATAGTGATAGCTGAATATTTTTTAATCTTTCAGTCTCATAACCACATACAGACACGTTACAGCTCAATGTCATCAACATGCTGAAATATTGCATCATAAAGAGTTGAATCATGGCATTCTCAACAACAACATCAAACTCCACCAATCCAAGCTGTTCGCTGATCTCATCACATCCAATCACATTAGCACTACAGAACACACACCGACAAAACACACACTCAAGAAATGTGTAAGACCTTCACTGGGAAACAAAGACCCTGTGACAATCTCTTTTAAAGGTTTTACGGAGCATAAGCCTGTTACAGACTCTTATCAGAAGAAACACGCAGAGGAACAGAGAAAACAGACAGCGAGAGAGAAGAGAACACGCAGTCACACGCTTCTTCTGTGCTCTTTGTTCTTATCCTGAAGAGTCTGTCTCAATATTTCTCCAGTTCTCTACAGCGAGAACAAAGCTACTGTAGAACAGACATTCACAGTGATCCATCTGTCACTATCCAACACACAATGTGTTTTAATGGGGTACGGCCTTCAAAATTAACCACAGGTAATTAGAGATATGCTGGAACTGTCCTGTGAGTTTTGGGCTTCTGGCGGACTCCCATAACAACTGGCTAATTAAACACAACATTAATTACATTCTCAATTTACAGTTACATCATGCATAATCACTTATGGACTTTGTGGCCATTTCAATCAAATTCATCTGAATGACAATATCAGACCAGATGAAATTCCTTTTAATACAAACACATCATTATGAATGAAGAGGTATTAAAATGTGAGTGCAAGTGTGACAGAAAGAGAAGCAGACGTGCGAGTAGCTCTCACTATTCAAGATTTCATTCTAGAGACTATTTTTACACCCCGCTCTATTTTTACAGAAGTAAAATTACTCAATCTATCTTAGAACAGAATACACTGAACAGAAGAGAATCACAAATGATTCAGACTGAATGACTTTTAAATGAAAATCTGCAGTAGGAGGTTTGTTTCAGTCAAATCGCTTCAAGTTAAATATCTGGTATGTTGCGATATTTTTATACTGTTTTTTTTTTGTTGTAGTAAAAATCTAGTTATATCCAGGACATCGTACACGCTGATCCGGGACAGGAACATCAGCATGAGTCTAAGCTCACACCAGCAATGAATGACTCGTCCAGAATGATTCAAGTCACTAGTAACAATGATAATGTCAATGTCGAGTCTCAAGTTTTCTAATATTGGCCGTGTCGAGTCACAGGTCTTCCAAATCGGGACTCGTTTCTGACTTGAGTCCAAGTCACGAGTCGTGAGCTGACGTCTCGGCCTCCCACCATTGCCCACATACACACATGGCATTAGATGGCTTATTATCACGGTGTTGTGGAGTTGACACAAGCACCCTGCTGTTCAGTTATTCAGCTCACAGTCTGAAGAGAGGTTAACAAGTTCTTAGAGAGAGAGACTGAGACTAGTTTTGTGCCTCGAGTGCAAGCAAAACAAACTCGGAACAGACTGAATACAATTCACACAACCCACACAAAGAATTAACAAAGATTCACCCCAATTCATCAATAAGCATGCACTATATCAAACTCTCCTAGCTATTAGGTGCACACAAGGAGTGCTGTGTACTAGCTGTACAGTATGTCTGCCTGATACTGTGTGAGGGACAATGGGTGACTGTCTTTTATTAACAAAACCTAATCACATGTCAGTGCCACTGGGACTCATTGCAAAAAATAAACAGAAATAAATAAATCCATTTAAATGTAAAATTTAATTTTTAAATGTATGTTTTACAATTTATTTATTTATGTTTAAATAATATAAAATATTATTTAATACAATTTTTTAACACATACATTTTAACATATACAGCTATTATAAATATGCAGGAACTAAATCATGGTATACACTACTCATTTAAAAGTTTGGAGTCATTAAGACTTTTTTTTTAATATATATGATGCGATTAAAATGTTTTCTTTCTCTTTGGAGTGTTTCAAGCATAAAGAAGATCTGTTAAGTTGCAAAGACTAAAGTCTCAAATCCAAAGAGATATTCTTTATCAAAGTTAAGAGTCAACCAGGCCCTCCTAAAACAGCTTGTTCTGATCCGCCCCCACACATCTACGTCACAATGTGGGAAGACTTGCATAACGCCGCCCAAATGTTCACGCAAAGAAAGAAGGCATAACTTTTATTCTATCTTATGCCGCTGCTGCAGGGCTGGACTGGGACAAAAAATAAGCCCTGGACTTCATCCAGACCGGCCCACCATGCATGTAAACATGCGCGCACACACACACACACACACACACGCACACACGCACACTACATGTCTATACATACATTAATCTGGATGTAAAATTACTGATTAGAATGTATTACTATCAAAACCAAGAAAAAAACTATTAAAATAATAAACAAAGAAAATGTAAATTATTTTATCAGGCTTTATTTTAAATATCTAAAGTTCTTAATTTATGTGCTTCTTATTATTCTAATAGACATATTAATGTTTAGGGTACACAATTTCTGCTGTAACTATATTTCATGTGCTGCAACATAACACTTTTTTTTTATATTAATTCACACAAATTACCTCAGACCCGTTGGCTGCTTATAGTAGGCCAGTATTAAGACCACTGAACTATAGTAAGCATTATTTATAAAGACCACTGATCTACAATAAAATAAAAGAGTAATTAAGACAAAGAACTTTGTGTAGTGATTTATTTTAAATTTTTCATAACATAATCAAAGGCCTTTAAAAAGCCGCAGCATAAATGGCTGCCCACTTCTCCGGGTGTGTGTTCACAGTGTGTGTGTGTGTGTTCACTGCTCTGTGTGTGTGCACTTCGGATGGGTTAAATGCAGAGCACAAAGTCTCAGTGTGGGTCACCATACTTGGCTGAATGTCAGGTCACTTTATTCAAATGCAGAGCTCAATGCTAGGGTTCAGAACTTTTCTTGCCCTGCCAAAAATAAATACATAAACAAAGATAAAAATAAAATTGCTATTGTTTTCTTTGTAAATAAGCTGCAATCTCATTTCACAATTGTAATTTCAATACCACAATAAACACTAACTATTAAGTTCAAACATTAATGAAGACAAGTAAACAGTCAGTAATAAAAATGTTTAAAAAAATATCATAAACAGCACCGTTTTCAGGTACAGATATTGCATAATCAAATGTAAAATACTTTAGGTGAAAATATAATAAATATGTACTGTAGTGCACATATTTAGCAAAATACTCCTTTCTTATGGCTATTTTTCTTAGGTCTTTAAAGGGCTTTCTTGAGGTAAATGTAACATTCTGTGAAATAATTGTTCTCCTGCTGTTTTGACTGATAACTGATCGATATTATTTCTGAGGCATATATAAATTCCTGTAAGTTGTACTATATCTTTAAACAGAAAGTAACAGATGATCGGTTTACTTGAACTGAGGCGCTAAAGCGATCTTTCACGTCATATTTTCTGACACCAAAACGGTATTGTCTGAATTTTGTCATAATATGGACAGAACCTGAGAGCTGAGAATTGTAAATGTAATTTATATAGATCAGTGAATGGTGGCATATTACAGCTGGAATATCCTAACTTTTTGAAACAAAACAATGCAGTAGCCTCCGTGTATCATTACATTTCTGTCTCACCTCAGCAGTCAAGTCCCGCCCTGAGGACGTCTTCACTTAGCTAAGTCTTTTGCCTTCCAGCAAATAATTTATTTATCTTGACACATTTGGTGGCATCTGCCTCAAGTGCTTGTCGTTTTCTCTCTCTCAACGTTCGGCCCCTCCTTTACGCTTAGATATTTTATTATTTAACATTTTGAATTTCGTCGCAGTTGTAAAACGGCCGCTTTTCAAGGCTAGAACTTGATTCTGATTGGCCAATGAGCAGTGAACACGTCACGTCTCGCAGCTCGCATCAGCATCATGTGCACGTGTCGTTTTATCTGTCTTTATACTGCTTTTTGTAATGTTTTAAATAAATTATTATGACTAACGTAAAAAAGAGCATCTTGCGGCTTCATGAGAGAGACACGTAAGGCCGGAATTGGACTGTACAAAAATATACTTACGAATATATTTGCGATAAATAATGATTTAAAAACAAAATACTTAACGCACCGGCCCAACCAGACCGCGGCCCACCGGGAATCTCCCGGTAGTCCCGATGGCCAGTACATGCCTGCGCTGCTGCCATGACGTATAGATGCTGTGTTTGGTTGTGAAAGTGAAACTACTTTGTTTGGTCTTCCAAAAGACGACAACACTGTTCCAGAACAGTTCAACCCAAATATTCAGATGTGTGCAGTGCATTTTACGAAAGACAAGGACTGTTTCCTGTGAGAATATCCCTCAACACCGGTGTCTGTTTCTATGAAGTGGGGCAGTTTTAACTTTGCAAGGACAGTCTGGCGCTTTTGACTCACAGTCTGTAAGTTCGTTCACATATGTAAAGGATTTTCCACTGATGATTCAGCCAATCACAGCACACCTCGCGTTTCAGACCGATGCGCTTTGTAAAAATCAATGTGTTTCAAAAAGGTGGGGCATTTTTTTTTATTTTTTTTTACCGTAAACCACATAAACACTGCATTACACCAAATACACAAAATAATGTTCTTTTTAGCAACATCATACAATAATTGTATTCACATTAAATTGATCAAAATTGACAACAGTTTTTAAATGTTAAGATTTCAATTTTAAATAAATGCTGTTCTTTTTAATTTATTAAGCATACAAAAAAAAAGCTATCACAGTTTTCACCAAAATATTAAACAGCACAGCTGTTTTAAAAACATTGATAATACCAATAAACATTTTTGAGCACCAAATGAGCATCCTAGACTGACTTCTGGAGGATCAGGTGACACTGAAGACTGAAGTAATGGCTGGTAAAAATTCAGCTTTTCATCACAAGAATAAATTGTTTTTTACAATATATAAAAATAGTGCTTCTTACTTCATATTGCAATAATATTTCACAATATTACCACTGTTCACATAAATGCTCCACTGATGAGACTACAAATCTTACTGACCTCAATCTTTTGAATGATGGTGTACATCAAACAACACTCACATTTTCTAAAGAAGATATTCAAATCTATATGAACTGTTTATAGCAATTCAGCTGTTATTTGTCAATCCAGAAACTAAACAGAGATGGTGGGGGGAGAAGACAATGAAAGAAAGAGATCGAGGGAGAGAAGTGGACAGGCCATGATTGATTTGACTGGGTAATGTCTGTTTGTGTCAGGGTTAAGCAGGGGACATGTGTACGTGTACGTTCTTGCACACAGTCAAGTTCTGCCAGTGTTCTTGATCAACTGCATGGGTCACAGCACCAGGGTAAAGTACAGCGGTGAGCTATAACATCTGATCACAAAGCAGTCTGCATGTGCTCTCTCTCTCTCTCTCTCTCTCTCTCTCTGTCTCTCCCCGTCAGGGCCTCTTGAACACAAAGGCCTGGTACACAAAGAGCTGGGAGCAGTGACTGCGTGGGGGGTGAGGGGTGGGCTTTGATTAGCTCCTTTCATTCAAAAGAGGAGGAGGGCGAGAAGAAGGTTTTGATTCTTACATCTGCTCAGTGAACATGGGGAACGTGATGAAATCCCAAAAGTGAAAATCATCAATGTTAACTAGAAAACATAAGAAAAAGTTAAGTAGCATAACAAAATCTTTAACTAAGAGAGCATTTCTTTCCATTCTGTGCCATTGGTCAAGTTGTTAAAGACGCTGAACCCTCAGGTTACAGATGCTCCCGCAGGGATGCTCCTCTCATCCGGCTCATGGTTAGCTGGGCCTCAGGCATACATCACTTCCTCTCTACAGAAACACTCACACACAGACCTGAAGCCCCTCAGGACACACACAACATATACACACAGGAGACATTTATGTGTTACGTGTCAGATGAAGTCTCCTCCATCCTGGTCATCTCTGCAGCTTATTCATGCTTCTCACTCACTCCTTCTCATCGTCAAGTCTCACACACTCGTCCTCTTCGATATCACACACACACACACACACACACATGTGTGACGTCAGCCCATTCATTGGTCTCGGAGTGACGTCATGTTCTTTTCTCCTCGCTGTGAGGAGGTGTGTACAGGATATCCACCCACACTACTTCCTTCAGCTGACTCAGCTAATATCGCTGTTTTTTATTTGTTTCTTTTCCTTCCTTCCTCTCTATCCTTTTGTCAAGACCATACAGTTAAGTCAGCCTTTGATGGACATGCCATAAAATATGTCTAACTTCACATGTTTGAATGTAATGGCTAATGAACCTCTATCTATCTTTATAATTGTCTACTTATCCATCCATCCGTCCATCTATCTATTTAAAAACACAATAAAACAAGGCTGGATATTAAAGTGGAGTAAAATAATGAATGAAGAAGGTTAAAAGAACAAGTGGTTTACAGCGACTCTGTCCGGCCTCATCTGATGTCCAGCCTTGAGAAGAGTTATGTGTCACTCAAGATATTGAAGGAGAGTGTGTGTGTGTGTGTGTGTGTGTGTGTGTTTAAAGGTGACTCTGTGAGAGAGGACAGTGCAGGGATGGCAGGTGATGGACAGTCTTGTCATGGTGATTGATACAATGTCCTGATAGCAGCATGACTCCAGAAACACTGCAATAACTCTCACACAAACTACTTCACATCACCCGTTCACATACAACAGCTTCCTGTCTAATCTACAGACGACACATTCGTCTCTCCGTTCCTGAAGGACACACTGTCTCAGTGCCTCACATTTCACATACACAACTCCTCATAACGGCTTGTTGAAACTCCGTTTTAGAAAAAGAATAGAGCTAGTGCTAGAGGACTTTTTGCTTTTGTTAACTGTATAATAAATAAAAAGGAAACAGAATACAAGAAGATAAAAAAATGTTTTCTTTTAAGAAAACAAGCAGTAAATGAATATAGTGCAAGTCTTTTTTTTAAGAATAAAGGTAAATAAAGATGAAAGAGATGTGTTTGAAGCCGATTCTTGAAGATGACTAAGGACTCAGCTGCTGGGATTGAGTTGGGGAGGTCATTCCACCAGGAGGAACATTTCATTTAAAAGTCTGTAGAAGTAATTTTGTGCTTCTTTGGGATGGCACAATCAAGCGACGTTCACTTGCAGAACACAAGCTTCTAGAGGCACAGAAGTCTAAAGTAATGAATGACGAGCCAGAGGTGGTTTTAAAGGCAAAACATCAATGCCTCTATTTGTAGCAAATGCATGATTCCTTACATTTATATAGTGCTTTTCTGGGCACTCAAAGCACTTTACGTAGAAGGGGGAATCTCCTCAAGCACCACCAGTGTGCAGCATCCCCCTGGATCATGCAACAGCAGCCACAGATAACATGATGTACTGAGTGATGATGAAGGGGAGATATGGGGACGGTCAGAGACCAATGGGCAAATCTGGCCAAGAAAACTTTCAAAGGAAATCCTGGGATTTTTATTGAACATCAGAGCATCAGAACTTCAGTTTAACATCTCACCCGAAAGAGATTTTTCTCTCTCTTTTTTTGTGTGTGTATAGAGTCCCCATCACTACACTGGGGCGTTAGGACCCACACAGACCCCCGGGTGAGCAGAGCACCCCCTGCTGGCCTCACTAACACCTCTTAGAATAAACAGAGGTGTGCAGAAAAAGGCAACTGTGACATGACCTTTTCTACCAAACAAGGTATTTGAGCTCACTGTTTAATATTACGAAACCCATTCCAAACCTGACTGACTTTCCATTAAAAGAGAAATATATCTGTTTTTCTGTCCATGGCGGTTTTGGACCCATTTCATTTGTGTTCCACAGAAGAAAGTCAGTCATACAGGTTTGAAATGACATGAGAGTGAGTAAATGTGACCACATTTTAATTTTGGGGTGTTATTCCTGTGAAAACATTCTTGACGAGTATTAAGTGGCCTTTGTCTGTCAGCACTTTAGGTCTCTCTGTTCCTCTTCTATATTTCTTATTCAAACAATTCTCTTCTTTCCATCACATCTGCAACATATTTTTTATTTAAGACAAAACAATGCGTGCATGTGTGTTTGTATAAAATACACACACACACTGTCTACTCATTAAAAACAGCAAGTGAGACAAGCAGAGCAGACATACACTGTACAACAGAAATCTATGAGAGCTTACTGCATGGTTTACATCATTAAATCAATCAATCAATCTCTTTAATCCAACACCAGCCAATGGGAAGCAGCTGAGAGCTAGTTAAGCCATGAACCCATCAGCATCTCCATCATATACAACACTGAGCCTCCACAAACACAGAAGAAAACACAGCAGGACCATGACTTGCTCTTTCTAAACCACTAAAATGACACTTCATTTAATATTACTGGTCAAATATAACTTAAATTCTATGGACATATATCCTTCTGTCAGTGACCACAGAAAATAATGTTGACCTGTCGCTCATTTTCTTTTCATTGATTTACAGTGTCATCCTTTAAAATTGAAGTTTTGCAGTCGAGTGTTCAGACATTATTCTAGTTAAAGCACACTTCTCTTCTTCAGTGTTTCTCACTTGTCATATGAAGGTGGGACTCATTTTCTAGGCGGATGAACTGGTTGTGCGTTCCTGTGCCTCAGTATATACAGTATAAACATTTCTAAACGGACAGTTACCGGTTTATTTTTCCGGTTAAGATCAAAGTTGACAGACTGGATATACTTTGCACAAATAAGGAAGGAAGTGATTCTAGTGGTCTCATACTGAAAAGTTTCATGTCATCATTAGACCTTTGTTGAAACAATGTGAAAGCCGAATATTTTATTATTTAACATCTGACTTGCTAGCCGTCCACTTTAGATACACTACAGCTCAAATGTTTAGGATTTTTACATGTTTTTTCAGCAATAATGCAAGACTACATTGTTACAGAAAATTTTGAATAAATGTGACTTCTTTTGAACTTTCTATGTTTCAGTTTGCACAAAAATATCAAGCAGCACCACTGTTTTCAACACTGATGATAAAAAGAGATGTTTCTTAAACACTAAATCAGTATATTAGAATGAATTCTGTAGGATCATGTGACAACTGAAGAGAAGACAATTTAATCATCATGTTGTCTGCAGTAGTCTGACCTCAGTCCTTTCCATCGACTCTTCTGCGTCTTCATCTTCTTCCTCCATCAGATGATTGAAGCTCCTGTGGCCGTGGTTTAAAGCCTGCTCCAGAGAGAGTCTCATGTTGGCCAACCAAATCTCAAACTCTGTAGAAAAGAGAGAGAGTAAATACAAACATTTACATTACATTAACATTACTGTCTGCTGACCATGCCATTTCACTGCATATCAACCGGCAACAACATAGCACCTAAACTGATTCTTCTACAAAATTTAATTTTGTTGGTTCCATCTAATGCACTTTTGATGGTGGTCAGCATGTGGTCCAAAATATGACCCGCAAAATAAATGAGAAATGTGTTCTCCCTTTGATAAGCCTATTTAAGTTGCCATCATGACTTATTTGTATTAAGCACAGAACAGACCTGTGTCTCAATTTTGGGACACTATTACACTCCAGGTTGAGAAGCAGTGCAGCAAAATGTTCCTTGTGTTAATTATAAGTGCTGTGCTCACGTGATCAACTGTATCTGCACGTTTTGCTTGTCTGACATGAAGAAACAGGCCTGAGTTTGTACCTCCACCCGAAGGAATCTGAACACAAAGGCTTTTCTTTTTCTGAGTATGTGCTGCTATCTAGTGGGATGATACTGTACCACACCGCTTTACTCCCATAATATAAAGTAACATGTAGATTTAAAACCAAATGGTGATGCCGATGTGAAACAAATGACATTTTAAACACAGGGACAAGGCGCAGAGGTCGGGGTAAACCTCATATCCGTGCAGTAACAGTGATTCAATGAAAAAAAAGTCAAGTCTTGAAATTTTTCGGAATACAGCAATGATTAAAGAAAAAGAAAACAATGATGTTTCGCTGTAACTAAATACAGCTGACAATAACGCATTCAGAGAACATACAAGTACAATAGAAGATAAACATAAGAGTAGGAGCCTGTATGAAACTCTAGTGAAGGTGTTAAAGGGACATGAGAGCAGACTGAAGGGACTGTTGTTGTCTTTGGGATGGTTTGTAGGTGGAGTGAGGTTACCGGGTTCAGGTAGCAGGTATGAGAGGTGTATTGTAATGTAAGATGAATCGCTGATTAGTTATTATGCTGTTCAAAGGACATAGTGTCCTCTAGATACAATAACAGATTAGGTTGGGTTTCAAATACAGATTTGTTCCTATTTACAAAGTGACCTAGATGGCAGAATTGTATGCATTTTTTTTTTTAAAGAATTTATTTGCAGTGTGCATGAAATCAATGAGCATTTATTAAAACACTCAATGCAAATGCTTCTGGAGTTTTATGGCAGATTTGTCAGTGAACCTCAACTGATGGTAATGTGAGCCAGGCTGAAGTGCTGGCATGAATAATAAAATGAAAACTATAATCGTGTGTGGTAACTAGAACCTTTGAAATCTGAGTCCTGAAGAGGAATAAGTTCAGAATCAACAAGTGGAGTCTAAAATATCACAACTACCTGATCCAAGCACATGCATAACAAAGCAAAGTTACAAGTGGGAAACTCGAAAGGGTGTGTTGATTTGAAACGTGGCAGAAATAGTCTTTATATTGAGATCAGAGGGCAGAAAGCAAACCTGGAGTGTATTATAATATGTGATTTTGCAAGTTCATTTAATTTTACAGTCTGTATTAAAAAAATACAACTAGTCCAATCGTAATTATTCGATTTTTTTATGCAACACAAACATTTCGTTTTGATACCAACTAGTAAGCTGAATTGAGATATATTCATTTGGGCTTATTGTTCACAATATAATTTTTGTTTTGTTTAAGTTATTTCCACGTTATGTTTTTTTTAGGTAGAAGTTTCTCAGGTGCGTTGGTAGGAAGCATATCTTTCTTAAAGGTGTAGAAACTACTGGGCATGCACACATCAATATTTTTCTCACACTGTTACAACAATGTTTTTGCATTATTGTAAGGGGTGGGTTTAGACGTTAATAAAACACAATCTAATAGGCAGAAATTCTAATTTAGTGATAGCTTTTGGATTTTGTAGCATCCCTTCTAGCGACAACCATTAAGGGTTTTATTCAATTCTGTTTTATTTTTCAACCTCACACTTATTAATGGCTGTTGTTTGACCTTTGTGTGCTTGTGCTAAGCACTTAAATTGCAACATGTAGTAGTATTCATAAACATTTCTATTAACTGTGCTGGTAACTTGACGTCACCAAGTGAAGACCCTCTCCACGTAGAATAAATATCTGTTTTCTATTAAACTAATATGAGTGAATGTGAGCATGCATCATTTTAAACATATTTCTCAAAAAACACTTTTTACACAGTGCAAAACTTGAATTAGTAAAAAGAGTGAGTAGACCTTTAACTGAAGACTATAACAGCCGCCATGACATTTCTTTCCTTCCCCAAAAGCGTGGCATCTCTCAGGCTCTAGAAGGCTCTGAGGGGAGGTGCTTTAGGTGGAGCTGCAGCGCCCCCGTGCGCTCACACACAGGAAACGCAGGAGGACCGAAGGGGGCGGCGACGTACAGTCATCACAAGAGAGGAAGAGAAAAAAAACATGCCACAAAAAAAATTCAAATGTTCTTCCTGGAAAATACCCGATCCCGCCACAACTTCACAACATGACATTTCCGAAAGAAAAAAAATGCGACACACTTGCGCGCCTGCAGCCAGGCCCCAGTCTCATTCAGCGATTATCTGACATTTAATTATTTAACTATGTGAAACCATCACTTACAGCGCGGGTTGATTTACACAGCTGCAAAATGTGCATTAATTCACATATATAAAACAAGTCTATGTAACGTTACTCTGCTATATTCCTCATGCTATGATTGCACAATATTCAACTCCCACGGTCTCCCCGGTTCGCGTTAACTATGATCTCACCCGTGTTACTGGTAAAGGGTGGGTAACTTTATCCACCACTCATATGGAAACCCACACTACTTTCTGTTTGCAACCGACACAAAATGACTGAATTTCATCAAAACGCATGGAAATCAAATGCGGGAATGTATCACTCTTCCGATATTAACCAACCCACACCGGACACGTTTCGTTGCGTTGCACACCTAGTGACACATTGGCAACGCAAACAGCTATTAGAATACAACAGGCGTGGTGCATAAAGTCCAGAAAGTGTCTGTCTTTACCTGCTAATGCACGGAGGGTCCAACTAGGAGGTGGTTTCTTCTTCTTCTTCTTGCATGTCCTCATTGTAAAAATGCAAGCGATATAAGCAACTGCGCAGTTTCTTTCGCCTCGCGCGGTGAATGAACGGCGCAGCGCGCGATCCGCCAGCACCTTCATCATGTCATACATGAGCACATTTGAATCGCACACTGTAAAATGTCGGCGCAGCTGCGTTATGAAACCACTGTAAGAAGAGATGATGTGACAATTTGTTCCAGAGTCTTCCCCCCAGAAATGCATTCACGCACGCACGCATCTCACGACTTCTCTGGTCTGCTAGTATGATGATGCGCGTTTGGCCAGACGAGGATGTGGATGTGGATGTGGAGTCCCTCGTGTCCACTCACGAGTTTGATCTGAGCAGGAGATGCGCGTTTGGAGATTGCGCAGTTTTTAATCCTCTGCAAACGCAGGCACTCCCCCTTCTCTTTCTCTCGGATGTTTCCCCCTGCACTCTTTCGCTGCTTCCCCTTCTCTTCTTCTTTCTCCTCCCTCGCAGACGTTTCCCCCCTCGTGCAGGTTTATTTTCGGTGAACGAGTCTCTCTTGGACCCGCCTCCGTTTCTCCCGGACTCTTCCAAATTCCTCCATCACTCCCTCCATCCGAGCAGAGAGCGGGGGTCCGGTCCCAGGGCCAGCAGGCTGCTCTTGGGGGCAATTTGGGGCTGCTAGTGTTGATCGAGTTTGGGTAATCTCTAGTGAATTAACCCTTTTATTGTTTTAAGATTATTATTTTTGTAATACATTATTAATTGTAATAAATGGTTAATAAATACATTTAATAAAGTGTTTATAAAATAACTACGTTATTGTCATGTGGGTTCAATTTGAACCATATTGGGTGAACCTGACATGGGTGATTCATCTTAAAATATGATAGCTTTTAATATTGATCAAATATGACTCAAACATATTTGACAATGTCTCATCATTCCATTCTTTATAAAAGTTTAACCTGAAGCTATTTTCTATGAAAGAGAGAGAGAGAGAGAGAGAGAAACACTTCTACACATCTGTAGTGCAACAGTTTGAATGAATGGTGTGCAGAAATAGGGGTCAATATTGACTGCTTCTATAAAATTGGTAATTTATTTTTAAAATATGAAATTGGTCAAATTCATTATAAAACATTAGATTAGAACATTAGATACTAAAAAGTAAAAAGGGACATTCTGTGCATTTATTAGATTTGTTAGTGTTACTCAAGAATGTACAATTTATATATAATAATTATTATTAATGCATTTTTGTACATTATACATTTGTTTGTGCATAACACGGTTTGGGACCAGATTTTCTCTCTTTTTCTCATTAAGGGTGTCTTTAAACACTTTAAAAATAATTATAATGAAAATACGCTAAATAAGATTTTGCACAATAAGTCTGGGACCAGATTTTCTCTCTTTGTTTGAGACCAAAATCTTTAACAAGGGTGTCTTTAAACCAATTATACACTGCAGTGAAGGACTGGTCTATTTTAATGTTAATATTTTTAATGGAATGTTTTGTGGGTCAAATGTAATTCAAAGGTCACAGGTGGGAATTGTTTCTTGATTAGGTGTGCAGCTGAGGGCTGTGTGTGTTTTCAGTGTATTCCTCCTGCAATGTCTGTGATAGAGGACGTTTGATGTAATACTATACCGGGAAGAGCTGACTCGATTATGTCAGTTCAAATGTAGCGAGACTCGAGACTGGTGTCCCAGAGGGACCAAAATCACTCAAAACGCAAATCAGATTGTCCACCTGTCCTCAGCTGGCACTTCCAGATCATTATTAAGTTCTCTTCTGTTTTGAGAGGAAATCTGGACACTTCCCGCTGTACATTCATCTCTCCACAAGCTGCCCGGGAGCAACAAGTGTCAGATTCATGTGAGGAAATGCGGGTTGCTTCTTGTGAACGACCCCTCTCACAGCCTCAATGGGTCTGAGGTGGGAACACGGGGGTGATGAATAAACCCTGGGGACTTCATCCTCCATTCCACGACTCAAAAGATGTCTTTCTCTCACTTCTTCTTTTTAACTTCCATTTTTTTTAAGAAAAAAAAAATGTGAAGTGCTCTGAACGATTACAATGGCGCCTTGGAGGCCAATTTGAATGTGAATTAGACATGTTGCTATGTGCACCCCAACAACCAGTTGGAGGTGGAGAGAGACACAGACCTGCGGCTGAACAAAGAGCTCCTTACAGTCTGAGCAAGTCTGGCTCTTTCAGAAGAGGACGGCAGAGTGAATGCAGTCTTCCACGAAGGCCACCCTCGCTCTCCCCTTCCCTCAGAACTATTCTTCTGTTCCAGTTTCTCCGCTCTCTTGTTCTCTTCTTCCAAGAACTTTCCCTCAACCTTATGAGTGTCCTGAGAAGATTGCCTCCGGCTCTAAAGAGAAAATATAGCCGACAGTGGAAAAGTGGAGTAATAACTGTCATATTTGAAGGAATAATTCCTGTGGATACAGATGATTTGGTGGTAAACTTCAACTCATTGGATCACAGTTACATAATTTTGAGAATTCGCTGAAATTATGGCACCCTCTATTACAAGAAATTAGGCATGTGAACTTAGATGGCCCTATAGGTCCTGTTTTTATCTGAGTTAGCTGGACCTGCTGATTTGACAATCCTGGATTGTTCCGTTCATCACAGAGTTGTTGTCAAAGCAATCCTACTGGGAACCAGGATTAGATTGTGGCTTTACATGCTTGTTCTTTCAAGAGCATCCTTCTATATCAAAGAAAATAACAAATCCGTCCAACATTTTACTTATCACATGACGCCTCTATAGAAAAATATTTTGAACTCTATTGGTCAAAGAATTCTGAAAAAGTATCATAGATTCCACAAGAATATTAAGCAGCACAACTGTTTTCAGCATCGATAACCATAACAAATGATTCTGAGCAGCAAATCAGCATATATTAATATGATTTCTGAAGGAATATGTGTGATGGCTGCTGAAAAACTAATAAATGAAATAAAATATATACAATTAATTTATTAAAATGGATAATCGTTACCTTAAAATCCAACAATATTTCATGAAGAGTAGCTTTTGATCAAATAAACTCAAGTCTAAACCCAAACTTTTTAAAAATAGTGCAAATATTTGTATATTTTAATAATATACGATGCCAGCTAATTACATTGACTATCATGTTTTGAATATCACTATGTGCCCTTACTATTAAACTATTCAAATCTGTATGACCAAATAAAACCTCCACGAAAGTGAGATGCGGAATCAAAATCTTTTGAATCAAAGAAACGGCTTAGGATCCTCTAAAAATGTGAATTAAAAATAAATAAATAAATAAAATGGCAAATTCAAAAATTCTGAAAAAATCTATTGTAGTGCCACCTTGTGGCTGATTCTTACAAAATGTGGTACACAGCATCTTGGTGACATCCTGCATGCATATACTGAATTTCACAATGATTATCCCAACAAGTGAATTATTATTTTTTTTTTTTTTTTATGTCTGGAAAATCTGCAACACCAATGAATGAGGAAATGCTGAGCTGTTTTATTAAACATTTAAATTAATTCCATAAAACATAACAAATTGCTAGTTTTCATTTCATCTCTTGTGATTTAACGCATATGAATTTCTCTTCTTAAATTGACTCAGTGTGTAAAAGGGTATAACAAGTGCTTGTCCTCTTTTGTGGATTGCATAAAATTAGACCTGGAGTGTTAATCTAGTGTCACTGAAAGTGTGAGTGTGTTCAGCTATCAAGGCTCATGAGCAGAGCGGTTCCTCTCTTGATCCAGTGATCATAAGGCACGGCTCCAGACTTCAGATCAACGGCCACCACGAATGACGGCCGACCACTTCCACCGGACCGCACAGGGTAGTAGTAGCAGGGACAGGAGTACATGTCTGCACACACACACACACACACACACACCAGAACATCAACAATTACTGAATGTACTGACATAAGGTTGACAGCTGAAATCAAGAGAGAAGATTCTGTAATACTGGGAGGTGTGTAAGGCTGTGTACTCACTCTTGGCGACCCTCTTGCGGCTCTCCACAGGTTTGAAGTGGATGGAGGGCATGGGACAGACTAGCTGCATGGGCTCTGCCTCTACCAGACAGGAAGCCTTCTTATCCCAGCCTGCCCCATCCAGATACAGACCCTGGATGTACACACCATCCTGGAGGAGAGGGGGGCAAAGACACTGAGAGAGGGCATGGAGCAACCTCCAGTGCAAGAATTTAACTGGCAAATAAATGGCCACACTATTTGGCCACACTGGTGTGAGGACCAGTGCCGATCAATCGAGATGTACAAATTCATAGCAGATATCATAAGGACGCAAACTCCGGATCTAAGCATGCATGGGAATTAAGTTACACACAGTAATGGGTGTTTTTTGATAGTTTCCATCTAAGTCAGCAGAGGTTAAGGGGGTTTTCACACACAATTTGTTCTTACGGTCCATCTAAATGTTTTTTTAATTGTCAGTCAATTGTAATACATGGGTGTCGTGTCTGTTTTTTATTTCTTGTGTTATTAAGATGCTGTGTTAGAACAGTAAAAAATCTCTCTAAACCGCTTTCTCTCTATTCTCTTTCTAAATGTACATGATCACAAAAATGTTTGTATGAATTTAAAAAAAAATGCTGTTGTTTTCACCTTTTTATTTATAAGTTAATCCCGAAAAATGTATCACGATTCGTGTGACGTGATACTGAAGACTAGAGTAAAATAATTCAGCTTTGCCGTGACATTAATAAGTTAGAAGTGAACAAATAAATATAAATGTATTTTAAACTGTAAAAATATCTCACAATAGAAAACCGTTAATTTACATTTCAATAATAGTTTACAATATTGGATTGTTATATTGCCTTAGCAAGCATAAGCTAATTAAAAATAAATAAATAGAAAATAAAAATATCTTACTGACCCCAAACATTTGAATAGAATATATTTGAATGTTTATGAGCTACTAATAATAGTCAACAAATATTTAACTGCGTAACCAAAAAAAACAAAAAAAACAAACAAAAAAACTCTATGCTAAGTCTGAAAGAGCCAGACTTAGCATAGAGCACTTGCATGGGCTGTTTTTCTGCTTTGGAGGCATGAGTAGTGAGATAGACAGAGAGAGAGAGAGAGAGAGAGAGAGAGAGAGAGAGAGAGAGGGAGGGGTGTATCAGCTCCTAATGGACAGCTGAGGGCAGCAGTTACTCACCTTGGGAGGGGAATGCAGATTCTTGTCATCCATAGAGCTGACAATGAACTCCCAGGATAGAGAGTCTATAGACACCTGCACAGCAAACACAACACTGATATCAGAATCACTGCCAGCAGAGAGAAATCTCACACACACACACAGTTACAGCACTGCCAAGATATGGCCACTTTAAGTGAATCCTCAGTTCTTGCTAGCCACCTGTCGGTGTGTGGGGACATTGCACATTAGGACATTCGTTTTTTTAGTCCATTTGCTGCAGAATTGGCTGCCCGGAAGCGTCACAGGTGTCTCGTGATCATCAGATGCAGCTCATTTTGCTGCTGTGCTCCTGAAGCTATTGAGCAGCTGAGCATCGTGTGATTTGGGGGGATGTGTGAGAGCCCCTTTTTGCAGATCCCAAAAGGACCCAAGAATAAACATCATCACTAGAGCATTAGAAAGGTAATGGAGCAGTACTGTGCTGCATCCCCTGCAGAATGTGTGAGTAAGTGATTGTGAATGCAAAGTGTCAGTAAATGTAATGCAGTATAAATGTGTTAGAGTTACTCAAATGAATTACAGACCACCAGTTTGCTGTGATTGAAGTCCATATGAGAAATATAATGCTGCACTTGGGAAGTTTCCACTTCTGAGTTTGGAAATTGTAATTATAGTGATGTGCTCAGAATAGATTTTATTCAGAATAAAATGAACACAGAGCAATTTCATACTTCTTTCTCCCTCTTTCAAATTCTCAAGAAGATGTTTTAGAGAGCGATGCACTAAAATGAAGTGCAGAGGACTGACATTATGTGTGTACTTGATGCTTTCCTCTACAGAGAACGATGGGAAGTATTGCTTATACACTCAAGCATGTTGCCTCATAATCTGGCTGAATCAATTGTAGTTTGGGGCAGGATTTATTGCTATTCATTATTAATAGCACACACAATGCATAGAAATCCACTGTACAGTTAACATACAGAGTTATAATTTATTAAAATCAATATGAATTTGTTTCTGCTATGATTCTGTCATTTTTGTTTACAGGGATAGTTCGCCCAAAAAAATAAGTATCTTCTTAAATGTACAAAAGAAGATATTTCCAAAATGATGCATTTGTTTGATCAGGTAAAACTGTAATATTGTGAACTACAATTATTGTTTTCTATTCGAATATAATTACAAAGTGTTAATTATTTTGGTGATGACAAAACAGAATTTATAGCAGAACCTACTCCAGTCTTCAGTGTCACATGATGCTTCAGAAATCATTCTAATGTGCTGATTTGCTGCTCAAATGATATATTCATCTTTCATAATCAATGTTGAAAACAGTTAAGCTGCTTAATATTTTTTGGTAGAAACCATGACATAGTTATTTCAATTTTTTTATGCATTTGAAATAGAAATAATTTGTTACAATGAAAAACTGTCTACTGTGAATTTTGATCAATGTATTGTCTTTGCTGAATAAAAGTATCAAAAAAACTCTTAATCTTACTGACATCACACTAGTGCATCTTTGACTGAGCTCTCTAGTGTGTGTGACAGAGTTAAGTATAAGAGTCCTCCCCACACGTGTTTGATATGTCCTGAGAGTGTGCTAAGACTCTGTTAAGTATGCGTGAATATGTATGAGTCTCGTGATGTGTTGCAGACTCTGTGTGTGCGAGTCTCACGTTGTTCTGGCGTGCAGAGCTCTGCAGTACAGCGGTGAGGAATCCTGTAGGGAAGGTAAATCCAGACAGCCAGAAGAGGACAGGAGGGCGAGCGGTTTCCGCCCAGCGAGCAAACTGCTCCACGCGCTGGCACAGGTCCCTCGTCCAAGATGCCAAGGGCTTCAGAGATGGGTACGCCTAAGGATGGAGAGCGTCTCATTACTGATGCCTGTCTTTTGTAGTGGTGCAATTAAATGATCTTACTGTTCTGCAACAGTACTTGCTCTCAGCGGAAACTTGACATTAGATGAATGAAATCTGGTCAAGGGAATAACATCAACTTCAAATGGCACAAAATAGCTTGGTGACATCTATCTCCGCTTACAGTAAGGCCTTTCATTGAGTATTGTGTAACTCCGAGTTCAGCTGGTTTATGAGAACTGCCGCTCAAGGCCATTGAGAGGACACAAAGGAAGAGTTTCTGTGGGTTTGGATGAGATGCATTACTGTCTGTCATGAAGAATATCTTGAGTGATTGAACCGCAGAGTATAATATTACGTCAGACTCTAAAGAGTTTTAAACAAATCTTACATAACCAGTTCCAATTGAGCAATTAAACCAACATAAATTTGACGGTGCAGAACAGTACGGCGCGATGTTTTCTGGAATTCTTGGGACTGAAGTCATTATTCACCCTTTAATGTTATTTTTGGGGTTCAAAGAACAAAGATATTTGGATTTGATAAAAAAACAGAAATAAAAATCAAACGTGAGCGTGGCTTGTGCCAAAGGAATTAGCATTTCAAACACTGCCACTGCCACACAGCACTAGGAAAATACTCGTGATTAGTTTCATTTCACGCTGCGCCATAAAAAAAACGTTATGCATTTAGGTTCTCGCTGGCATGAAAATGAGAACGTTTTGAGATATTTCCAGGAAGAATAAACGCTGTCGCTTTTACCCTTTGAAACTGGGACAACATGGAGTGATATAAATGAGGATAAAAGGTTTCGATGGAGTATCTGCTGATGTTTTAATCTGATCTAGCACTCCAGAGCAGTAGTTCCCAAACTTTCCAACCACCCACGCACCAAACTGAAGCTGCGCATGAAAATGGGGAGCACTAAATAATCAACCAAACTCTTGCTCTGACAAATGAATCACAATCATGGGAGCAACTGTATGATGTCCATTGATTTTTCTTAACTAGGCAGTTTAAAGGCAAATCAGGTCAAACAGCAACATTTCAGCACCACTGAACAATGATTGACAATGAAAAAAATGGGGAGGAAAAAACAGCCACATAGCATGTTATCAGAAATGACAAAACCAATTAACCGGCCTGCAGAAATCAGCTAGCGTTAAGGACACATACATTAATGAATTGCACAAAATATAATTAGCTTTCATTAACATAACCTTGTGTTTTCTGCACAGGTGATTAAACCTTTGAACTTTTAAACACACACAAGATTGGCACAAGCATTCATTATTCATTATTCTGAGACATAAAGCCACCATTATGAGCGACAAAATTGCAGGAAACAAAGTCACAATTAGGCTATAACTAATTTATTTTTCCTCAGAAATGGCCTTCTACAGCCTGGAAACCACTGATCCCAGTACAGTAAAAAAAAGAAGACCAGTTTCAATAAATGGTGTGAGTGTTATCTTTTAATAGCCTTTGAGGTCACAGCGGGTTATGCCAACAGTGTCAGTGTAACCTATGAGGCCTGACACCTCCACCACTCACAAACCAGCAGATATAAAGAGCATGACAGAAAGGAAGATGAGTGACGAACAGCAGAGAGAGTCAGCAGCAAATTAAAGTCATATAGCTCTGTAAAGATATAATGAGTCACTGCCAAACAGTGTTGGGCAAGCTCTCTGTAAATCTAATCATATTACTGATTACTCCTTTTATTAGTAATCATGTTACTGTTCTGATTACTTTATGTCAAAAGTGATTAGTTACATTACTAGTTACATTACTTTTTTCTCCATTAAATTTATGAAATCCCAGCATACACGCTCCCCATTAATATTTATTATTATTATTTTTTACTAAAGCAAGCGTCTGCTGCGTGCATGGTTTGGTCTGGCAGAATGCCAGCAAAGAGCGCTGCATTTATAATCTCCAAAAGACATCTCAGTTAATCGCAATCTCACAAATATCTGTTATAACACAATAAATATATGCATGATGAATCTTTCATAATGTCTACAATTCATGTGTTATAATGAGAGGATTCCTGAGCGCTCAACGCTGCAAACACGTGTTATAGCCTAAACAGAAACTCTGCATACGCTTGCACCTGCTAATCGTTTAGATTTTATATTAGTTCATGTTGCTTTTGTGCAATAGATGAATAACAATCTATTTGTTTTCGATAGTTTATGTTTAGATATTTCTATTTTGCGCACCAGCACTCGCCCATCTTGTCCTGCGCTGGTCTCGCGGGAGCAGGTCTCTGATCCATTGGCCCTTGACTTGACAGTGTGTGTGCTACATCCTTTTTACAATCTTTAGACTATAAAACACTGCATACTGTCAGCAATGCAACACGGCAGTCACGTATAGAGACCTCGGCTTGAAACTATACTCTAATTACGATTTTGAAAATGATAACGCGTTAAATGACTCTGCCCAACACTGCTGCCCAAATATAACACTGGACAGAGACAGAGGAACTGCATTCAGCGTTAAAGATAGGCTGATGGATGGAGACAGAAAGAAAGAGATAGACAGTAATGAGGCACCGCAGACAGCAGAAGGACAGTCCCAGCTGGAGAGGAAGTCTTAATGGATGCTCTCCACTTATTTTGTAAAAGAGGCGGAGGAATAGAGGGATGGATGGATTGGCGTCTGGATTAGTATATAGGCCATACGCTTACCAAAGAGCTTCAAGTAAACATGGGTTTGTTTATTCAGTGTATTTGAGTCCAGTTATACTTAGAAATGAACCAAGAACCCCCCACCACCACCACAAATCTACATCAGAATAATACAAGGTCAAACATCTACTCTTGCGGACCTAAACACACACACTATACTGCATTATTACCACATCTTGTGGACAGAGAGGCCTGTGATTCGGGCAGCTCTCAATCTATAACAAACACTACGAGTGTTTAAACCCAAGATGAGTGTGTGTTTAATTCTCTAAATGTTGCTCTGTTCACCTCAAAGCAATCCTCTCAACCATTCATTCACACCCTCCTGTTGCTCTCCGCTGAACACACAGATCACAGCCCACTTTCACACACTCACGCAGGGCTGTATTACAACTTCAACATGACCTGGTGTGTGTGATTCACAGAGTTATAGAGCACTCCTCCAAAACCTAGTGAGATGCTTATCTACATAGTGTTTCAGAGGGAGCATGTGTCACCCTCGAAGATCACTTGTTTTGGCCAAATTGTAATTACTGCATTAATTCAGTGCAGAGAAGGCAATCCCAGACATACAGTATGTACACTTCCATTCAAAAGTTTGGGCTTGGTAAGAAATTAATAATTTTATGAATCAATAAAGCATTAAATTAACTTCTTATTCTTTAAGGAATCCTAAAAGAAAGTACAACAGCTTTTACAAATGTTTCTTGAGCACCAAATTAACATTAGAATTGGTTTGTGAAGGATTGGTTACACTGTCATTGAGCAATACACTACATTTTAAAATATGAGCAAATATACACTTAGGCACTTATTTTAAATTGTAATAATATTTCATAACATAATCATTTTAGTATGTTTGATCCAATAAATGCAGCCTTGGAGAGTATAAGAGTGTAGATGTCCTCTCTTACCTTTTCCCAGAGAGGAGGTACACGAGCATCATGGATATTGCGAAATATCTCCTCTAGACTGCTGGACATCACAACCAGACCTTTAATGCCCTTCTCTAGCTCTAAGAGAGATAATCTACACACACATATAGAACGGTTAGTATATTCATATTCATAATCACACACTGTATGAGTGTCACACACAGACCTGATGGTGTGCAGCAATGCATTGTATCTTTGGATCTCCTGCAGCAGAACTACATTTAGAGGTGAAAGGTCATCCTTTAGCAACTTTCTAGTACCCTCATAGTCAATCTCAGCAGGAATCCTTTGCAGAACATCAGCAGAAAGTTCCAACACCTAAACACACAACGTTATACATTCAATTCTAAGTGTCACATATGCTGAAAGATCTTTATAAATGCAGTAAATTCAATATGTTTATCATCCTCACCTTATCTTCCCTGCTGGCTCCAGTGCTGGTGGCGTCTGTGCTGGTGACCTGTGGCTGCAGAGACAGTAGTGTGTGGAAGAGGGTTCGAGCCTCGGTGATCTGGCTGGCGATGTCAGCATTGGGGTGTTGTCCAAATAATTCTGGGTGCTCCAGAGCTGGCAACTGACCAATGAAGTCCAAATATGAGGACTGAGGCCCATCACGAGGAACATAGTAATGCACCAACGAGGAGACCCTATTCATGCAAAAAACAGCTTTTAAAGGCTTAAAAAAATATATGTTTAAGTTGAAATTCAAAAAAGCTAAATGAAAGATAATAGATTATTTAAAAAAACTAATAAAAATAAAAACAACAACAAAAAATTACAGCAGTATGTAAATAATACAAAAATAACTAATTATGAATGTCATACTTTTTTATCATGTAGTATTTAACAAAGGAACCATTAAATGTGCTAAAACGTTGTTAAAGCTTGTAAATATGCACAGTAATATATATTACTTTGTTATTTGGTTGCATTGGATTTATTGTGAATATCGTAGGGGCCAAAAGAAAAATCAGCAAACGTTTGTGAATGTTATACTTCTGCGCCAGAAATGGCATGAACGATCCTTGTATTTGCTCATAAAAATGTAAAGCTGAAGGGCAAAATAACCCTTTCTTTAGTTTTCATCTAAAGGTCATATCAAACAACTGATGGTAGCTAAACTGTTTGTCAGTAAAACTTCACAGATACTGTAATTACTGCCAATTCCTCTTTCACCCTCCAAGTCCAGTAATCCATGCGATTTCATTTCTATTACTGCCTAAAACTTTCGAGCTGCCTCTGCGGTGCACTCAAGTCACCATGGAGGCACTGATTGAGGGTAATTATAGGATGTGGTCGCTATAGTAACAGAGTTTCCATCCACATATGCAGTATTGCTGGGTCCTGAAAGACCAGGGGAACAAACACATTTAACTCAGACGCTCTGAGATTAATTTTTCGGCCCCATGGGGGAGCTGTTGGTCTTCGTTAGATCAGAAGTGTGCGGCAGACTTCCTGGCTCAAGAGGACACACGGGAATCCTCAAAGGGTGTGTGTGTGTGTGTGTGTGTGATGGCTTGACATATATTCAATGCAAAGTTTGTGTGTGAGAGAGTAATGAGAAGATCTGTGCGTGAGAGTTTCTTGCTCTTTTTCAACAAGGCAAACATTTTCTCCATATGGGGACGCTCTATCTCTTCATAATGTTCAAAAACTGACTAAGAGTGACAAACACTAAAGACACAATACAGTGTTTGGACCGAACAGAGAGTACATTAGAGATTCTGTGCGTGTGGTTGGGTTTTCTAGGCTGTAGTTTGGGGACACATTTTACTCCAGAAGTGAGGCAAATCTGACAAAACTTTATTTTGGGAATATAAATAAATGAAATTACTCGTGTTTTTAATATAAAAATGCAAAAAGTTTTCTTTAAGATGTAAGGTTAGGGTTTGATTTAATAAAAATAAAATGTAAACAATGAACGTTCCCTTTGAACTTTTTTTTTGTGTGTGTGTGAACTCACTTAAAGAAGGGCGTATCAATAACAGCAGGACAGAAATATTGGTTGATGTAGGTGGTGAGTAAACGCCGGTCCCAGTCGTCGGTCACATGTCCTCCATAGTTGATCCCAGCGATGAGAAACTTGAGAGCGTCCCAGGGGATTTCCTCATACTCATCCAAATAAAGACTCAGAAGATTCTCACTCACCTGAAAAACAAAGAGACAGGAATAATTAACAAACAGTCAGTCTCCACAAACCCATACAGTTGGCAGAGATGCATACGAGTACACAGATTTATTTGTGGTATATTTTTGAAACGTGTTTGAATTTGTCATAGCCATAGGCAATACCTATTAAATATGCAGTTATCTTGAACTTAAAATATTATGCAAAATTTAGGCTACATCATCACCAGGATGCAAAGGTAAACATACAGATCGAGACTATGTCATGCTGCCAAAGTCCTAATAATTTTGCAGCCTACAAAAATGAGTAGTGGATCAAATAAAATAAAGCCTTAACAGAAGGAATAGGCAGATTTACAGATTCGCTCAGTGCATCGGGATAAAAGGTTAATGATGTGACGCACCGGTTTAAAAAGTTGACATTTGTATCGCAATGCATCGTTTCTTATATGTTTGCATCAGTAAAAAACTATTTAATTATATATATTTACTAGTTGATGAACTATAATTGTATTATTTATAAAGTGGCCAATAATCTGCTACCAATATTTTATATGTAGATTGATTTCTCCTCTCTAAACTGTTTCTCAAACGCGTTCTCTCATGCACTACTTCTGCTGCATGAATATGACGCATCACAACACCACCGAGACACAGAGGAAAAATGAGGATTAAAAGTCTAAAACCTGACTTGAAATAACCTAATGGATCAATAGAGGCTAAAGCGGTTCCATAAATGACAAACTGAGTTCACACAATCTCACTAATTTGTGCATGTTTATTCTTAAGCAGCTCTTAATGTTGATCATGGATCAAATTGATCAGCCATGGCAAACAGTGAATATATTTGTGCTGTTTAATGCTTTTGAGAAATTGTGTTTCCCACAGTGCATAACTGACATGTCACAGTTATATTCTTCATCTGTAAATGTCAGAAAGTCACGCAAACATATTCTTTGCACTGTCAGGAGTGGGCGAGGCGACGCGAGCGAACGAGCGCTGCTGTGTGCATTTGCTCTGAACAGATGGAGCGCAATAGAATAATTCTGAGGCAAATATACATTTTGCTAAAATATTTGTTGTTGGACATTAAATGTGTCTTTTGTAGAATTTTAAACCTACATATAAGTGTATTTTTTATGACAGTAGCAGTTTAACTGTAAAGGGACTATTGTAATGGGTAAATCAAATGTAAACTAGTACAGTCCTTATTACTAAGCTCAAATGAGTGAGTGTGTTTCTTATACCAGTTCAAATATAGTGATTGTCTTTATCATTTATTTTCATTTTTAACTCAAGCGATTTTTACTTTTAATTTAGTTCTCTTAATGCTTTAAAGAGCAATTTTAAATTGTAATGTTCTGCAAACTATAAAAGGTACAGCTGTCTTAAAACCAGAGAGAAAGGCTGCATGGCTAGTAACTGTAAAAAAAAAAAATATATATGTGAGCGAGTAAGTGGTAGTATCATTAAGTTCCTATTGGTCAGTGTTAGAGGCTTTTAATAGCTTTCCCTACACATAAAATATATTTTAATTATTTTATTTATTTTTATTATATGGTTGAAGTATACAACTTTATTTTTTCTTGATTGATTGATTTAGAAGTAGAATGGCGAGAGATCAGGGGTCTAATTCAATCTACAAGTATAGACACTGATGATGGTATGATATTGAAAAAGTTTTGTCTTTGCAATGTGCATTTTTGTATTTTTATGGCCTGAATAGAAAATATTTTTTTTTTTAGTATGCAGGATTTCATGTTTTTTTTTTTTACTATTGTTTTGTGAAATAAAAACAAAAGCATATTTAATATTAATAATCATAACAAGTGAAAATAATAACTATTATTTGGGAAAAGGGTATGCGCATGTTTCAATTTCAAGTGCAAGATATAAGTGACCCTTATGGAGTTTGTGTGGAATCTATGAAATAAATGGACTAATAAATGCATGCAATAAATGTACATGAGATTGACTTTTTTTTATTTAAATTTAAGCAATGCACATTGGGCATACTTTGGAAAACACAGAAATCCACATAACCATTGAAAAATCCCATCCTTGTCTCTCTTCCTCTACCTCAAAGTCAGAGTCGTTGAAGCTGTAGACAATGTTCCAGCCGAGCTGTAGGAACTTCCTTCTCTCCTGGATGATGCTGTGGAAGAAGCAGAGAGTGAAGAGCAGCTTACGGTACAGCAGCGGCCGCGAGCAGCGCGAGAACTGAGACTCAGACACCCGCTGATAGAGACGCTTCATATTCCACTTCACCCCCTACAGAGACACACACACACCGAGACCACTTTAATCACTGTACACACCATTTTATACATCTCAGGATACTGTGCAAAGTGTGTATATGTGTACCCTAGGAGGCTCAGTGGTGATTTTGATGCCCATCTGCAGGATGGCAATGGGGAATTCTGGGTGAGGGGAGGAGCTTAGCCACAGTCGGAAATCTGGATGACATTCTTGGATTTGTAACTCATCTACTATTTTATCCAGCTCACACATCCAAGAGAGAGACAGGTGACAATTAGCCAAGAACACCCAATGACCTGCCAAAGAGAATGAGTTTAATTGGTAAATTTAGTAAAAGAACTTTAGATTTGACATTTTCTGAGTTGTGTTGATCGATATTATTATTATTATTCTTTTTTGAAATTGCTAATCTGCTTTTAAAACATGATTTAACACGTTGCTATGAGGCTGCTAGATCATTGCTTATTGGCTAATGACAAAATTCCCAAGTCTCTATCCTATTTATTCACTCTGATAGTCACTAAATATGGATCACCTCTAGTATTTTGTGACATCACAACCATTAGCACGTTTACATATAACCACCACACAATATCTATTCAGTATTCAGCAACCTTGTGAAGCACTGTTATCCATTGCACGTGTGAAGAGGCTAGTCAGTCCAAGATATCATTTAGAGACTACAGATGCTACAGCTAAAGCTAATAAAGCTACTGTAGCAACATTCCTAATCTCAAATAGCAGGGCATGCTAACAATGCAAAGGACATAGGTTCCCAGCGAATGCAAGAACTAATAACATCTATACGTTGAATGCAATGTGAGTTGCTTTGGATAAAAGCATCTGCCAAATGCATAAATACAAATTTAAACTAATGGTTAAATTCTCAGGGTCACAGAAAGTGTGGAAAATACTCCTGTAAAAGTAAAATAAAACCGCTTTTGGTGCAAAAAGAGGAATATATACATTCAAAAATCAAATTGAACACCTTAATACTGCAATAAATCAAGGTCGACACATCATCCTCTTAAACGTCTACAAACACTCAAGTCTCATTTAAGCTCAAGCACTCAGAAGTGCATAAGAAAACCAATATCCAAAAGGTCTCTTCTATGTCCCCATCTCATATATGAAACACCTGCAAGTCAGCACCTAGCTAGTAATGCACTTGCGTTCACAGAAAGAAGCCTTGTTGACAGGTTTTGAGTGACTAAGACACACAAGACCTCCAGTGACCTAGATGGCTATATCACTTCTTTAGTAGCAGAAATAAACTGCTGCCGAAAAAGTTAGGTGCCATGTCATATGTAGAGGCTGCGTCCGAAAGCAGTGTACCAAACGCAACTTTCAGAAGCCATCATTATTTTTTAGCTCAACAGTCACGGAATGGAATGCACAGGATTGTGGGATTCCAAAGACAGCAAAGGAACCATCTATGCTGCCTTAAAATTCGGTCAGAAGAAGGTACCTCCGGAGACAGGAAGTAAAGCAGAATTTGGATTCGGATGTGCCTTGATGCCTTCCTGCCTTGGAATTTTAGAGTTTTGAGCGCAGCATATGTGTAACGTTATTACTCATCAGAAATGTAGTTAAGTAAGGATTACATATACTTATTCAAAAATGTAGTCAAGGAGAGAGTAAAAGTTGCTAATGTCTTTGATTAAGTACTTACAGTAAGTAATTAGATTTACTCAAACCCTTTACACCACTGACATTACTCCAGATCCTTCAGAAACCAATCTAACATGCTGATTTGGAGCTTCCCTATTAATATCAATGTTGAAAACAGTTGTGCTGCTCATCTTTTATTTTTATTTGTGGAAACTGTGATTCATTTTTTGATACAAGATTCTTTGATGAATAAAGTAAAAAACTCTTATGTTTGATCAATTTAATGCAATCAAATAGCTAAATAAAATAATTTCTTTTAAAACCCAAAGAGTTAAAGCTGCAGTCGGTAACTTTTGACGCTCTAGCGGTTAATAAACAGAACTGCTTGCGTCTTGTGGAAGAACATTGTAGCCGGAACTACTTCTCTCTGTTTATGTCTATGAATAATCACAAAGGTACTGGGTTACTCCGCCGCGGTACCCCCGAAGCAATCTAAAATAGTCCGAATATAAACACTTATTATAGGTGCACCCTAGTGATTCAGGACAAGCTAAAAACACGGTATGGAAAATGGATTCATGGTGTACTTGCTTATTATGTTCATTTTTCTACATTTTGAACACAAACAAAGTTACGGAGCGCAGCTCTGATTGGTTGTTTCTTACCGGGAGCGATGGATTTCTGCAAATGGCAATAAGACCACTGGGAGGAGCCAGAGGAGCTTGATTTTTTTCACAGATTATCTGTCTCATATTCTACTGTCAGGACATAATGACAGGTTTAACAAATATGTAAAAAATATATATTTACAAAAGTTACCTACTGCAGCTTTAAGAGTTATCAGAAGGAGCTATAAAGAGAGAGATAAATAGTGGCAAAAACACAGGCAGAGAGATCACTTCACCATTTGCAACTCCCTCTTTGATCAGTCGTGTTGCGATGGGAGCCTGGCCCTGACCCAGAGAGAGGGCAAAGAATCGCTGACCCATGCCTGACATCTCTGCCAGCTGAACCAGGGCTGCTGTTGGGTCCACACCAGGGGACAGCACAAAGATCAGAGGAGTCCTTGTGGTGCTGTCCGCTAAAACCTGAGGCGCACACACACACACACACACACACACACACACACACACACACACACACACACACACACACACACAGAGTAAATGGGTTTTGGTGCAAATGCAGATGATTTTTTTCAGATGGTTTCTATTTTCAAAGTAAATGCAAAAGTCAAAATGCATACTGAAAATGAGAAAAAAAATGAAAAGGGTGGGGAGGGATCAATTGCATTTAGGTAACCCTAAAGCATATCTGATTTATTTCATGCAGTCTATTACTCTCTTTCTAGAGGGAGATGCCGGCCGGCTAAAAAAAAGCTCTGAGGTTGGTGAGTTGTGTTGGTTGTTATGCTCCAGAGATCCAGAGATGTAAGAGTTAAAAAGCAGTCTCAATTTTCTGAGTTCAAAAGCTGAAAATGTCAGCTTCTTATAGAATGGTGTCATTGACAATCTGAGTACATTTCACTTTAATGTAACACAAAACTTTACAATTTTCACATCTCGCCCAAGAGCCATTATGATATAAAGAACAAAAAAGTTAACTTCATTTTCATACTACGCTTTAAGGTGAGCAGACATCTTTGTGTGTGTGTGTGTGTGTGTGTGTCACTCACAGCCTTCATATCAAGAATGGGCGGCTCTACGAACTGAGAGCCCAGGTTATTGATGACGAAAGTCGTGACGCAGAGAGAGACTCGATCCTGTCGGAGAGATCGTACAATCAGCATCCTCTGGAGCTCATTGCAGTTTTTTTGCCATTCTCCTGTGCAGAGAGTGAAAGAGAGGAAAAAGAAAACAAAAGGCACAAGGTGATAATGTGTTTCATTTCACTAACTTTAAAAGGGTGTTCTCATTGACTTGTATTGTTTCAATATTGCTCTAATGATATTTTTTATTCCCTAACTAGGATCTCTGAACCATGAACCATTTTTTTAAGTACCGGCACCTTTATTTTAGTACCAGAACGGAATGATATTTACTTCAGGTTAATGGTAGATGCATTCTTCTGCCAGTGTGCACAGAACAACACTTTAAATCCATACAACTCTGACATTAGCTCCGACTCCCATTAAAAACCATTAAGGAGCCAGAATCATTCTGACAGTAAGATTCCTAACCCAATCCAAACCTTATACTCTAAAATTCGGCTCCCACAATGTATGCAAAACTTGATGCCCACACACACATTACCAGGAAGTGGTGCTTTCTCTGGTTCTGGATTGGTGTACCAGAGGTGCCAGTCTCGAGGGTACTGCTCAAACGAGGCCATGAGTCCATGGAAATTAGTCAGTTTATCCAGTTCAGTTATGTTGTCCCAGTTAGAGTCCAACAGCCAGCTAGAGCAGGGGTTATCCATCTGTTTCTCCTTATCCAGAACCTAACACACACACACACACACACACACACACACAAACACAGATTGCTTTATGTAACATGAGAACTTCTTTTTATTTTCAAACAAGTCAGAACAATCTTTTATAAAAATCCACTTTTGGTACCAGAACACACACAAACACACTCCCCCCTGCAGCTCTCACCAGTCCCCCCCGGAGAAAGAAGCTGTATTCATCAACGTTGAGCTTTCTGGACGCCTCCAGGATCTTGGCGCACATGTGGAAACTGAACAGGAGCTTGTGACACTCAAACAGTCCTCGACAGGTGTATCTGCAAACAGATCAAACTCTCTGACATCACTCTGAAAGGAAGTCAGCTTAATATGATTTTTAAAATAAAATCATAAAAAAACGTGATATGACACCGAGCAAGCACTACATGATGATGATTATGTATATGTGTGTTCATCATTTATGAAAAAAATGTGACTGACACATTTCAAAATAAATGTAGTTCTTTAAACTTTCTAGTTAAAAAACTACTAAAAAAACAAAAAGATACGGTTTCCACAAAATATTTTAAGAGTAATAAGAAATGTGAATGATTTCTTAAGGATCATGTGATACTGAAGACTGGATTTATAGCTGCTTTGCCATCACTGGAATAAATGACATATTACATTTTTTATTTTTTTTTATAAACAGTTATTTAAATTATACTAATATTTTACAATATAATTTTTGTACTGCTTCTTTCAAAAACATACACAAAAATGAAAAAGATTTGGTAGTGTATACAGTATATATAATTTTCAAAGAAAAGCTTTTATATTAAATGTTTTTGTTACAATTAAAATAGTTTTGAATAAAAATAGAATTATCTTTAAAAGAGATTTTCATGCTTTAAGACACAATAAAACTTATTCTTAAAAGGCATTTTGAAATTGGAAAAAGTACATGCTTACAGGCATCTGTAAGTTTTAATAAAAATCTACCTCTGGGGCATAAGTACAGTGAAAACACTCCAAAGATTGCACAGTAACAAAGTAGCATCTCTGTAAATATATGCATGTGTATGTGAGTTTGTGTCTCAGACCTGTAGACGGCATAAGTGTGGTGTCTGTTGAGGTTGTTTATCCTCTCCTCCAGTTTGTGGCTGCGGGGGCTGCTCTCTATACTCAGGGTGAACAGGTTGATGTAGGCGTCCAGAGAGAACTGATACATGGGATCTATATAGCCCAGATCATTCAGTACAAAGAACAGGATGGACGCCCTCTGGGCACAGGGGCGGTAGGCCTGAACACACACACACACACACACACACACAGTGGTGTCTATAGCTTTATCTGCCTCTCCTGCTAACAACATCCTCATCTCAGCAGTCTTTTTATCTCTCTGCCTTATTCAGAGGTGCAATCTTTAATCCAATCTGGCAACCCTTTCAGCACCCTCCCCTCACACCGTCTCTCTCTCTCCTTGACCCCCCCCCCTCACCTCTCTGGCGGTATCGATTTGGCTCTCGGTCAGTTCGCTGATCTCCAGTTGTTCTGCGACCTCCGTGGCCGTGACTTTGGAGGTCTGCAGGGTGTTCACCAGCTGAACGTCATCCAGCAGGGAGCCGGACGCCTCGTTCAGCAACCTGTACACACACACAAACAAAACGGATGAGTGCAAAATGTGAGACTTGCTAGTATAAATACACTGTTGATTAGAACTACTGATGTGTTAGTGGCACTTGTATGAAGGTGCTAATGCAGAGCTGTGACATGTGCGAGCGTGTGTGTGCCGCCCACCGCAGGATCTCGTCCTCCAGCTCCTGCAGTTTCCTCTTGCCAGAGGCGATGTTGATCACCAGAGAGTCCTTCTGTTCCTCCAGCTCAGGACGCTCCTTCCTCACCACGATCCCCAGCAGCTGGGCCTCCAGACCCTGACACACACAGATTTCTGTTTCATCCTCAAAGACCTCGGTCATGGATACTCGTTCATTAACACACACTGACCTGTTCTTTAACAGCAAAGTTGACAATGGTGGTTTTGGAAGAGATTTCAGGAGTGTAATGCGGATTGGACAGTTTGGTGGTCATGTAGAAACGGAATTCAGGACTGTATTCCACTTCTTTATCTCCTAGTTTTAACAAGAAACGTCCACCTGCAGAACACACACAAGAGATATGTAATATTTCCTCAGATCATTCCTTGTGGAATCTGAACCTACAACACTGCCAAGCCAAATTTGTAATAACTGTGCCAAACTTTACTTGCTCCAGTGACAGTTTCTCTGGCCCTGATATATTTTCCTTATGCTATTTTTAAATATTAGAAACAAAATACTGATTTTTTTTTAAGCTATTTTACTTCATTAACTGTATTACAGTTTGCATGATGTAAAGGTAATTTTATAGCAAAAAATATATATTTTTTAAGTAAAATAACCTTTAATTAGCATTAAACCAGTAAATTACACTGATATAGCATCAAAAATGGCTTTTAACAAACCCATTACATCCTGCATATTCTGTCATCCTGATTGTTAAGCAATGTTATCAGTCAATGGTGAGTCGTGTGTGTGTTTGTGTGTGTATAGAGGGGACTGACCAACTCTTGTGAAGGACTTGTTGAGAATGGGGGCTAGTGAAGGATCTAGTTCCTCTTGGACGTTCTGCAAAAGAACTGGGGAACCAAACTGCACTGCATTCTCAAGGATCCGCAAAAAATCCGGCATCTGCAGGTCTATTACCTTCAACCCCTGAGAGAGCGAGACAACATGAGACTAGAAGAGAACATGAAAGACACACAGAGGACGATATAATGACATCAACTAAGAAGAAAAGAGTAAAGGTAACAGAGTGATAAATCAAACGTGATAAATGAGCATAGAAGACAGAAAATGGGATGGAGGAGAGCTGGAGGAGGCAGAAAAGAGGCTCCGGCTCTGTCATTTTGTTATTGTTCGTAAATGTCAGCGTTTAACTGTAGCGTGTGAACGGCACTCGCCGCTCCAGACACTCACCACTACAGATGTGAAAAGACCTGCAAGAGGAGGAAAAGGTCACAGACAGAGAGAGAAGAAGAAAAGAGGCTGAAGCTGAACAGCAAATTATCCTGAGAGATGAATCGAAAGTATGCGTCCACCTATGTCTCCTTCTATACATCTGTCTGTCTGTCTGTCGTTCAGCAAATAAACCCCACCCCACACACCCCAGCACAGAGACACAGAGAGCGAGTGTATTATTGTGGCTGTGTTCAGAGGGAGTGCTAACTGGAAGATGTATTCTGTTGTAGGAGAGCAGGTGAGGAGATACGGCCTCACAGGGGACGCAGTTTCCAACTCACAAGAGAACTGAGTTTCTGTATTCTAATAAAGGGCTCTGAAACCGGCGTGTCTGTGGGTTAGACGGTGAGTCATGTGACGAGGCATCGTGACTCTGAGCAGGTAATGTTGGCAATGAATGTGGGTTATGTTTTTCTCCATGGAGAAGTAGATCTAACACTGTCTGATAATCCCAGCAGTCTCAGTTTCCATTGTTTCTGCCCTACTCTGATGTCTGTATTCATTGCCAAGACATTTACAGCAAAATAATGTAGTCTCAGTTCAGTACAAGGATTAAATTAACTCATATATGTGTGTGTGTGTGTGTGTGTGTGAGAGAAATATTCACCCGTTTGGACTCCATGTTCTTAATCCACTTTTGCGCTTGTCCTTGAGGGTCCACCATTAGTGGCCATCTGTGACAGAGAACAGGGAGAGAGAAACATTAGCTCTCACTAGAAATGCATGTCACTGTATCCATAAATAGGCTATTTCCTAATAATCCATAATCAAATAAGTTTGGTGTGTGTGTGTGTGAGGAAAGGAAATTAGCATTAGCTATAAATGAACTATCCCAAAAAACTGAGCTTACTATTATCTTTAGCTAATTATTCTCCAATCACTATTCATTACTGCTCATTATTCATGAGATATCATCATTATTCTAATGAGCGTTAAGGGATTGGCTCTCTGGGCCTGACCGATTGCCACGGGTGACGATGACTCCGTTCTCAGTGGAGAAGGCATCAGACGGAAGGCCTTGGATATTCCATTCGCGCACCGCCGTGGGTTTAGACAGGAACATGGCAAAGCTGAACCCCGGAGAACACGGCACCCCCAATTCTCTCACCTAGAGATGAAAAGGGTAGTGGAGGATTCAGGCAAGGACATTTGAACGAGAGGAAAAAGAAATTAAGTGTTAGAGCTGTCACCTGCATAATGTCATAATATTCGAACCTGTGAAGTGCGCAATACTATGCAATACTGAACCAGTTTTCAATGCAAAACTATGAATTCAGTTACTGCAAGTGCTCTAGATCAGTGGTTTTCAAGCTTTTTTTTTTAAGAGTGTACCTAATTTATTTTTATTTTTTTCAAATTGATGGAAAAAAAATGAATTTCGCAGACAGAAAGATTGCCAGACAAGAGGAGAGACAGACAGATAAGAAAGAAAAGAAGAACACAAAAAAACAAAAAATGACAGACAGACAGAATAACAGACAGGTAGACAGATACCTGTTTCATCCAGATATTTGTGACCAGCTCATCTCTGTAGTTGGACAGGAAAGGGCCCATGTAGGACAGGAAAGCAGCAGCCAGCAGGCAGTCTCCCACCAGACAGGACATGTTCTTCTCCAGACCCTGAGCCATCACACACACTCACAATCACAATCACATCAGAGACCCCTGGCTGCATTTTCACATCCTCATATAAAACATCAAGGTGACTGGAGGGTGACTGTGTGTGTTTGTGCGTACAGCCACTGTCTCCTCCCAGCGAACTCTCTCTCCTGCCAGTCCAGACACCAGCTTGCCGGCCCGGTCCAGTTTGAGCTCCATGTCCTCTGATTTCCTCCGTAGCTCCTCTTTCTGAGCCAGCTTTTCATCATATTGCCGCTTCAGCTGATCCAGTTTCTCTCCTACCTATAGAGAGACACACACAAACATGTTTTTAGCACTATATAACTCAAACAGTATTAACATAAAGTCACGCCCACATGAATGCACAAATATAGTGCAGGACAGACTGACACATGCTGACCTCTCTGAGTTTGCCCTGGGCGTCAGCCAGAGAAGCCTGTTTCTCAGCCAGCTGAGTCATTGCTCCATGCAGCCTGGCTCTCTTTGGCTCAACCACCCTGTAGATACGGCCATATACCTGATATATACACACACAAAGGTATGAGAACATAAAAAAAAAAAAAAAAAAAAATTATACACCAAGAATGATAACTTTAATATTATCTAAAAAAAAAAAAAAAAAAAAAAAAAAACTATAAAAATTAAATTATATTAAAAAATTAAACTATAAAAGTGCAGTCAGATTACTGAAATTTCAGAGACATTTTGCAGGAAAAAAAATGTCTATTGTCAAAAGTGTAGCAAGAAGTATAACTATGCTATAGTCACTGCAAAAAACAACTCATGCATTACAAATTAGCATGACCAAAATCTGTGGGAAACTTTCTCACTCTTACACAAAACTCTTGATCGCACATTTCTACTTAAATTTCAAAATTTCACAAGTTAACAGTAAATTTATTACTGCACCTTAGAAGAACCCACTATTTCAAGAAATATATTATGGGAATTTATGTAGGAGGACTTTTTTTTTTTTTTTTTTTTTTTTACTTTTTTACCAGCTAAAGAACAATAAAAACATTGAAAAACAAAAAGATCTGATTAAAACTAAAATCGTGATTGTCTTATTATGTTTTCTACCCTATTGTGATTTATATCTAAGAGAAACAGCTTTTCAAATGGAAAAGAAATACATGGTGGGACCTGATTTTGTCTATTCAAAATGAATTGGATGGTTGTTGTTTTCTAATTACTGAGATCTCATGTAAGTGACAGATGACAGGAATTTATTGGCCAGTCATTGCGCCAATACACACATTATCAGAGACAAGACATTGTTGTGAGGGGGTAGGTAAGCTGATGTGCATGGATAAATAATTGATTATAAATACCGAAATACATAAAATAATAAAAATAATTTTGGATTTTATGGTGACTTCAAAGTTCTTTGAATAAACAACTGGTGCTGATTGTAATATAGTTACCATTATAGTTTTTGTTTTGGTGTGCACTTGCTTTAGAATATATATATATATATATATATATATATATATATATTTAATAACAAGGGCAGCATAACACCATTTTGGTGTCATAACCGTTGTAACTGATCATTATTGTTGTACCTCCATGGCCCTGACCCACATGCAGAGGGACTTTGCAGCGAGCGAGACCCGTCCGATGATCTCAGGCTGGAAGTCGGGCTGCGTGCAGTAATGTCCAATAGACTTCAGCACGCGGTCGGAGATGTTGTCCTTATCAAAATTCACCAACTGCTTAATGAAGTTGCCCTCTCCTAAAAAACAAATGGCTTGAATTCAGCCTCAGGCAAGCACATATTTCATTTTTTTCTGCAATCTGTTCTGCGGTTATGTGCTTTCTACTGCATATATACTAGCATGCTAATTAATCACCCAACCCTCCCCTTTCTCTGTTTGGCTCATGTGATTTTGGTTATACAGTAGTCTGGTATGGATTTCATGCCTGAGCCAGTGCCTGAATTCATGTGTGACATCAGTGTGATGGAGTGATTTAATAAAGATCTGGAACTCTCTCTTTCTCGTACCCAGTTGTCTCTTGGCCTCCGCCCAAGTTGGATCACATCCTCTGAGGATCATAACTGCTTGCATGACGGTTTCCACAAGAGCTGGAGGTCTGCCATAAGACTTGATCTCCGTCATATCTTTCTTATTCAGCGACTCCAGGGCCTGAAGACAGTCCAACAAGATTACCACAGTTTTTTCACGTGCTGATGAAAACATTATGCATCACATATTCAGTTGGCTCTGTAGCTGTATGATGTCGTATTGAAAGTAATAGTTGCATGAAAGCAGAATGACCTTCATGGCTTCCTCTAGAGCAGGAAGTGCTTCATCTAGGTCTCTCTGAGCGTTCTCAGCCATGGCCTTACACTTGATTTCTTCTGCTTCTATTTTCTCACTGTGAGCACCCACCGCCTACACAAAGACACACATTAAGAAACACACCAATCTTAGAAGGTTATAAATATTCCAAGAATGCACACTACCTAACACATACAAAAAGAAAAGCAACAACACACAAATACGCACAGTCATAGAACCTTTTAGCAAACACAAACATCAATATGCAATTACAAAAAGAGGATTGCAGAGCAATATGACAATATTTGTCTTTCAAACATTCCTTCTGTATCTCACTATGAGAATCACCTCGGGATAAACCAATCCTGGAAGCACCAATTACACCACATCTGTCAGCTGACAGACCAATCACGACAGTCATGTGACAGTCCAGCCCCCATAGATATATCACTGCATAATGGCCCCCACCTCATTCTTGTTCTCTTCCATGTGAAGATCTTTTGGAATTCATAATTCATGGTTGCCCCCTTTCAGGGTCAGCTGCTTAACTGTTCTCAGACGAGCCATCAAGGTACGTCGCCGAACTTATTTTTTTCTGAGAGTGGGTGATCAGTGGTAGCTCAGTTATCATGTATCCGAGAGCAGCCTCTAAGAACATTTCTGCTAAGAACATTTCTGCAGCTGTTATTATGTTTAAATTAAAACGAAAGGAGGCAGTGATATTTGATATCATATTTTGTTTTATTGTAAATGTACAGTGAGGAAAATTGCAGTAGTCAAGGCGAGCTGACTGACGTTATCAAGTACGCAGATTTACTGGATTCGCGTTGTCGCGGACATCACACTCCCGAGTCGAATGCGCGAAGTCTGAACTACCGAGGATGCATGTCCAAAATCAGCGTACCTTGTATTGAGAAACGTGCGCAGACCTACGTCACCAGTCTATTTGCCTAATCTTCCCGGTACTTTACACCACGGTGGAAACGCAGAGAGCAGCAGGTCTGGGGGAAAATAGTTCCTGGGGAAAAAAGTTCCTGGTACAAATGTTTCGGGTAATTTCGGTGGAAACGCGGCATTATTTGTTTCATGTGCTGATTCTCATTCTCAACCTATTTCTCATCAGCGCCTGACCCACTGGGTAGTGGAAGCTTTTAAATTGGGTTATAATAGCATAGGTCTTAGTTCTCCAGAGGGACTGAGGGCTCATAGTACCCAAAGCTTGGTTACCTCGCGTTTAAGGGCATTTCAATTCAAGATATTTTTGTCAGATTTTATAGGCTGGATGTTACTGCAACTTCGTAGGCTCATTCTGTCCTAAATGTGTCAAATAAAAAAAAATACGTACAGAGGATGTTTTTATGTTTCACATGTCTCCGTTCTATTCGGTGAATAGTGTATGGCTCTATCTCACATCACTGAGTTGGTTGACATGCCTGCTTCGGACAGCAAATCTGCAATAAAGGAGTTGTCTATATCCCATAGTGAGATACTGAAGGAACGTTTGAAAGAGAACTTTAGGTTACTCACGTAACCCTGGTTCTCTGAAACATGAGTTAGGTATCTCACAACACTTGCAGCTGCACGGGAAGAGACATGTGGAAAATGAGGTAGGGACCGTTATGCAGTGATATATACAGGGAGGTGGGACTCCCACAACACTGTCATGATTGATCCGTCAGCTGACAGATCAGGTGTAATTGGTGCTTCCAGGATTGGTCACACCCGAGGCGATTCCCATTGTGAGATACTGGGGTTACGCGAGTAACCTAAAGATATCAGCCAATGGCAAAAATGTGTCAACCAGTACCATTTATAATGCAGTATATTTATCACACATTAAAAGTATTTTGTGTTTAACCCTAATGATACAAAACAAAAAAATATTAAAAGGTTAGTTCACCCCAAAATGGAAATTAGACTATATTTTACTTAACCTCGAAGCATTCTAGGTATATATGATTTTCTTCTTTCAGATAAATCCAGTTGGAGGTATATAAAAAATTGTCCTGGCTATTCCAAGCTCTATCATTCCGTGTCATACACAGAAGCCATTCCAGCAGATGACGCAGCACGTATGCGCAGCGCACGCGCCTCTGAGATACGCTAGCCTCGCAAGTTTCCAGCAAAGGAAGCAAAGTTTCCTTACTTTAGCAAAGGAAAGCCAGTCTCCTCTTGGTTTATATCGAAATCCTCCAACATTTTTCTTTGCAAATCCTCGGTTTGTACTTATAATTCATGACCGGCGTTTTGTTTTGTTCTCTCTCAGCATTTGTCACTAATCACACAACACCAGCATACTACGTCATCAGCCGGAATGGCTTCCGTGTATGACAGATACCGGAAGTGAAAGAAAAGTGTTTATTACGTTTGAAATATGGATATTTTTCTTACAAAAACACATGGATTCGGTATAGGAGGCCTTTATGAACCCCGTGGAGCCGAAGGTTGGTCATAACTTTTAGCCTTAATAAAGAGCTTTTACATTAGACAGACCGACACACGCACCTTCTGCTGTTCATCTGCCTCTCTCTTCTGCTGCACAATGACAACTAGATATTCCTCACACTGTTTCTGGAACTCTGCCACTTTCTTCTTGGCCTCTTCCAACTCTACAGACATGGCCTCCACCTTACTGCGCGTGTCGTCGATTTTAAACAAGCCATTCCTCAACTTAGACACTTGCTCTCCGAGCTCGCCACGCTTCTCAAACAACAACCTGAGAAAAAAAGAGAGTTTCAGAATACTCTGTTTTATTTAGTTATCATTAACAGACAACAGTAAGATGGAAACAGGAAACTACCATGTCTGTTAAATGTTCATGGCAGCTAATCCCCCCCCCCCACCCAAACAACAGGAAAAATAAAAGTGTGTTGGATTCCTACTTCTTGTATCCTGAAACCAGCTCCAGGTAGTTGGTGGGTGTGACGTAATTGTGTCTCTTCAGTTCTACTTTCATCCTGTGAGAGAACTGGGCCACAGACTGGTGCATGGTCACAAAGATACTGGAAACATTAGTCTGGATCTGTGAAGCCACCAGAGAAATGACAAGATTTGGAAGCCTCCGTTTTAAACAAACATTGCACAAGGTCAGAACAGTAGTATGATTAACCCAGAATATTCCTTAAACAGACTATAAAAAAAAACTAGCATTGAACTCCCCCTAAACAACAGAGAGTCTCAATGGTGAACCTCAAGTCAAAGTGATGTGCAGTTAAAAAACTGAACAAAAAGAAACACGGTTTGTATGACATCTCTCAAAGGAAACAAAAGATCAGCACAGAGATGAAGGATGAAAGAGTCAAAGACACTTGAAATTCAATTAAACTAAGATTCAATAACAGCTACTAAGAGATGAAGTACCTCAAAAACAAGGCTCTGAACCAGTTCAAGGAACAAAAACGAAAAACGGAAACAAACGAAATTTTGACAGGAATGGAACCAGAAACAGTAACAAAATAAAATGTTATTGTTCCGAACAGAATCGAAAATGTGAAATGACATTAACTGGTTTATAACGTCATTTTATCGTTCCATTTGATATTTGAAATTTGCTGTCCACCAATCAGGAAATCAATATATATACACCAAATATATTTCACTTAATCATTGACAGATTAACAAAACAAAAGAAAAAAAGGTGCTGAGTTTAGGTTCATTGATGCAATCCAAAATTCTCTGAAAGGAAAACTAGACAGTAGAAAGTAGTTTTCTTTATTTTACAAAAGCTTTAATGTTGTATTTATTTTACAGTTTACTTAATAGGGAAGGGTTCAACTAATTTAATCAATAACATAACTTTATGTATTTGTTTAGAACACATTGCCAGCATCAATGGATCATATTTCTTTTGATGTGTCTCACCCCATCCTCGGTCCCCAAAGAGAGTCCATCCAAAAATCTTTCAGCCACTTCCAATAGAGCGTCACGTGGCCATTCAGAGAACCAGTCTATCGTTGTGCAGTTCACAAGGGCTGGGTACTGTCGAATACGGTTCCTAAACAAATACACACAAGCAAACATACCCATAAAGCCTCTTTTATGTAGACAGTTCAAGATTGTTTGCATTGATTGTCACAAACACTAATATCACCCACCGGTCCAATCATGCTTATTAAAGTCAGACCACTGCCAGACCAATCAGAGTGAGAGCTTAGATGATTCGGGCTGTCATATTTTATGAGTCAGGGCCCTACGGGTCACATTACGCACAACCGCCTCCTTCATGCGACGGCAGATGCAAATGAGTGATTAACGAGAACATTTCCCATGCATGGTTCTATAAGCGTGACAGGCATAATTACAAAGCAAGAATGTTTTTGCCAGCTGGTGTCTGGGGGCCAATGAGTAATGTACTGCGTCTACTTATCACAGTCTCTCATTTAACCTAATATTTACCTGTATTATAGCCCTTCCTTGTTATTTTCATTGTCATAGTTTAGCATTATTGATTTGGCACACTATAACTATTGACTGCAGCTAAGCAGCTACTGCTTTGGCAATACAAATGCACTGTTGTTCGTCATGCCAATAAAGCCCCTGAAGCTGAAATGGACTGAGACACAGCAAGCTAAAGATGGAAAAGTAAACAGAAAGAGAGAAAGGCAAAGCCAAATTTACTACATCGTTTATGAAGACGCTTGTGAGTTTACGACAGCACACGGTAAAGAGATTGTAGATGGAGGACAGAGCTTTGTCTTCCTGATGTGTGTGAAATGACAGTGGCAGGGAGGTTTACTCCCGCCGTTTCCTCTAATTTTACACAGTTGTATCTCGCTTCCACTTTGAACTTGCACACTGAGTCATCGGTTGATTCATAAGCTGTACTGTGCGCGGGTCTGTTTGGTTAAACCGTATATTGCTGTTCACTGTGAATCAAGGCTACAGAGAGAGATCTTAAGCCATAAGAAGCCACAGGATGGATCTCAATGTTAGCATGGTAATCAAGGCTGACTCCCTATTTAAGCACACAAGATTATAAGCAGTAGACATGCATGTGTGCTCTATTACAGTCAGCTATTGAATCCACGCACATGGGATTTTGTGGAGACTGAATGTTGAAGTGGTGGCGGGTTACAATCATGCCTTTACATGTGATATCCATAGTATGTACTGTACAGTAACTAGCACAGTATGTCTTTGCCTGCCACACTATGAAGGACACTGATTGCCTTTTCTCGTCGTCTTTATGTACACTTCTTTATGTTAATTATTAATACTAATTGCCACATTGCTCAGTAAGTTCTTAAATAAATCTTTATTGATACTTTTAAATGTATTATTTGTTACATTTAGGCTTATGTTATGCTTTACACATTTCATTTATTTTAATAATTAGGCATGCGCTCAGCCTGTTTTTCTTAGTGTTGATATTATTTATTATTATTACTATTATTGCAATCATACTGAATATCATATTGAAAAACAGTAGCTGAGCACATGCCCAATAAATTAAATTGTTAAATTAATTCAGTATGACTACACGTTAATAATAACAATTTAAATTATAAAATTGAATCAAAGAAATGAATTACTATTGAAAAAATATAACTGTGAAATAAAATAGTAGTAGATTTTTTTATATTAACATTAATAGCAATAGTTATTTAAATTATAAAAATGAAACCAATAAAGATAAAAATTACTATTGCAATAATACAATTATACTGTAAAATAAAGTATAACAATAATTATTATTATTTAAATTTTACAGTAAAATTATGCAGCAATTTATCAACTTGTATTTTTGCAACTCTGGTGGATCATACTGTACAGAAAACTCACAACCCAGTATTATTTAATTTAAAATGTTTTCATTTTAAAAGTGATATCATTTCTTTTTTATTACATTTGCACTGTTGTTTGCTCCATTTCTTATTGTATGAAGCTTCGCTGCAAATGCTTAGCAATATCAATGCAGTTTTTTGTCATGCAAATAAAACACACTAAAACAAAATTGCACCTGAATGGATCTCCTACAGGGCTCATGCACAGCACAATGTGCAGGTTGTTTCTGACGCGCTCTATCAGGTAGTTAAACATGGCATCTGATGTCTCCAGGATATTGTCCTTCCTTGCGGAGTCTGACAGAGCATTGTGAATCTACACAAACAAAACATGTTAAAAATCTGCTCTCATTGTCACTTAGAAGACTAAACCTTACAGTCACGCACATTAAAAATGTATTCAATCACACACACCTCATCGAGCTCGTCTGCTTTATAGAGATTGGGCACCTCCCCTGAGCTCAGAATGTTGTTAATGTCTTCAAGAAAGGACTCGTCCACGATCTGTGTGTCATTAAACAGGAACACAGTGGGCTTGTTTTCCACTCCTGTCAGGCGATACAGCTTTTTAATATCTGTATGGGGAGAAGAAATATGTCAAATATTCCATTGAGGCCACATTAAACTGTTGTGAAGGCTACAATGTGCATAACATAATAGATCGTTTGGTCCTGAGCGCTAGGGCAAGAGGCGTTATTCCTCAGCATTTGGAAACATTTACTACAACATGCCACAGGACAAAATATCAAAGCCTTTGATATAGATCAAAAAAGCTTTATATTTGAGATCTGAAATTGAAAATATAACTCAGCCAACTGCTTTACATTACTTTGTGTTGAAATACTATTTAACATGCCTGAATGTTAATATAGCCATTTCAACTACTGGGAACATGGCTATAGATGCTGGTTTGCTGATGTCCCAACCAGGCTACTTAATTAACTTTGCCTTGGTCAAGTAGCTGGACTGAGAGAAGACTGAAGTAGCTCGTGAGATGTTTTGAGAGGCTTCTTATATGTTGTTGGTGCTACCGATGCCAATGTCACGGTTCGAGTCCCAGGAATGACACATGATTATAATGTGTACACCTTTAATGTACTGTGAGTTGCTTTTGGATACAACTGCCACACAAATAAATGTAAGTTAGAAATTGTGTGCAGAACTCACCTTCTCTGAACTCTTGTTTGCGGTACTGTTTGGTGACCTCCACCTGGAAGATCGTAAACTTACAGATGTAGGCGGCAAGTCTGGTTAAACTTTGTCTGCCTGAGCCACCGATACCGACCAGCAACATGTTCCCCCGGAGCTGACTGATCACACGTACCAAACGCGTTACTGAGGGGGCAGAAAGAGGGCGCTGTTTCCATCTCATTCATTTACTTGCATTAAAGGCAAAATATGTAAGTCTTTGCCACTAGAGGGCGCGTATTCAAAACAAACAAAGAAACAAAATTGTAGTTTGATGACCCCATGACTGAGTGTGGAATCATGGCAGCTGTTGTCTTCATCCCCACAGCCAATGCAATCCGACGGGACACAGGCAAAGTAATGTTCAGGGATGAGCTAATGATTTATTAATGTAGTAGAATGAAGCTGAAAGCCATTACAGAGAAACAAGGCCGCTGAATGAGCGTGACACACTACCGCTTCAGCTCTTTCCGCTAGCGAGTGTGTGGAGTAAAGCAGCGCTGTTTTATCATACTAGATACATTTAAAAGTTCTGTTATAATGTTATTCTGTGCAGTCTCATCTGTCTAATGAAATGCATTACATATTAAAGCATATTTGGTGGTTCCATGTTTTCTACAAAACAATGGAAATCGGGGGTGTATTCAGGATACTGCAACGCTGTACTAGTGCTTTTTTGTAATATTTTGATAAAAAACAATCTTACATATTGTGCCTTTAATCATGTGTGTCATTTGGTCAATGCAACATTTACAAACACAAAGTATAACACATTAAAATGTCAATGCATACAAATACACAGGCACACATCATTGCTGCAGGAGGCCAAACAAACAACCGATCACAAAGGAAACTAATTGGCACAAAACCATAATTAGTTATGAACACACAGTCATATAAACATACACGTTATGCTTGCTAATTTCGTAATCAATCAGCTATGCACAGCGGCATGTCATTGAACTGAGTGTTTGTGACATGCGAGACGCATTCACCAAGCTGAATGTGAGACCACTTTAATGTCACAGTGTGGCGTGTGCGTGACAGGATGCATATAAAGCATTCTTATATGCGCTTTTGACAGTAAATGCCTGCATGCGGCTGAGTGACGTATAGGCTGGGGAACCGGCCACCTAATTATTCTCCCTGCTGAGGGGTTTGTAATGCGATTGCGTTTTTCTTTGTGGGAATGAAAAGGGTAATTATTCATGCTTGTGGGGGATCTGAGGGCTGAAGTGCATGTGATTTTGAAGAAAGTTATATTTGTGCGAGCACTGAATGAGACTGGTCACTGAATTATGGGACTCCAGAGTGTGCTCTGAATTATGGGTATTGCGATATGGATGTAAGCAAATGATGAGAGCTGTAATATTACTGCGCCATGAATACGGATGGCTCCAAAAGAACAGAGCTAGTTGAATTTGTTTTTCATATGATGTCATAATCACAATGATATACTCACCCAGAAGTAACTTCACTCAAATGTACAATGGTGATAGTTCATGGAGTTAGCATTGTAGGCCCACACTTGCAACCTTTTGGGATAGATCTATACTAAACTACTCAATTTTCTCTGACTGTGTACGTACCATGTTCTATAGCATCTCTAAAGAGCACCAGACTCATGGGCACCACACCAGGCGTCAGATTATAATCCTCTAGCTCGTTCTCCATATGAACCTTAAGAGCTTTAAAGTCCAACAGGTCCTCATACACATGTGGCTCCCTCAGGAAGTCACCTACAATAAAAACACATAACAATTATACTTAGAGCTAGGAGGGCCCAGTGACATACAGATTAGCAGCGTGTGTGCGTGTATGTGTGTGTACCAAATAGAGGAGGCTGTTTGTTGGGGCAAATTGTGTGGTAGGGGACATCGAAATAAGAAGCCAGTTTTTCTGACAGAAGTCCCACAAAAGTCTCCATGTCTGCATGATCCACCAGTCGATCAGAGAAGACCCTGAAACATACTCAAAACTTTACTGGTTTGTTCCTCTAACACAAGTATCTGTGTGTGCAGACCTGTGCCTGTTTGTACCTGAAGCACTCATGAATCCAGAGGCGGGTGATGCTCTGTTTTGTGTCGTGGAAGTCTTTGTGTGCTCGCAGTAAACCCTGGAACACCTGCAGTGGAGGACATATTGCACATGGACAAAGCCTTCAGTCTAATTTCTTGTTAGGTATAAAAAAATCTGTTTTTTTGTCTGATCAAACTCAAAAGAAATACTCTAAGTGTCCTTGCAGCCTCAGGTGCTTTCAAAGCATGTTCTGAAAAGGTGTTATTTTGTACAGCCATGTACGTGATTAAAAGTAAGAGACAGTCTTTTTTTCGGTCAGTCAGTCTGTTCCTTAAACACATCTGAATCTTAGGCATGCGGTCTTAAAGTGGCAAAACGGACTGATATGTTTTGATTCAGCTTTCTGGAATCAATCGGTCTGAATCGAAACGATATTACATTCAGACTGGGTGTACCTAAACCACATTTTGACAATCACACATGATGTTAAGTACCCTGGAGATGTCTCTGAGGTTAAACAGATAATGTATTTTTGCGGGCGTGGGTAGGAAGCGGGTGGTAATGGCGTGGTAGAGCTCCAGGGTGGCCTGAGTCAGAACCCCCCCGATGGGCTTCACCTCCTCCTCAAACTCCTGCAGCTTCTGACTGATCATGGTGCCATAGATACGCTTTATCTGAGACTCCTGGAGAGAATAGAAGAGGAGAAGGAATTACAGGGGTGGATAAAGCCGGAGATAAATAGAGCAGATAAGACAAAAGAGGAAAAGTAATTGGTGAACTTGGTGAAGCACAGAAACATCATATTAAACCACCATCTGAGAAAAGAGAGGTTTAGACATTATTGCATATATCACTGCAGCAGGTTCAAATGGGTTATGGGCAAGATTTTCAGTGAATGACTCAAATTTTAGTCTGTTCTTTGCACACAGCTATCATATGACTACATAAGACCTGGAATATAGCACAAGATATTTGGACCCTTTTATGGTGCTTTTACGATGCAGAGCTTTTATGTGCTTTTTGGAGCTTGACAGTCACAATCATCATCCTCTCATCCCTCATGCATCTCATCCCTTTTGTTTTCTACAGAAGAAAGAAAGAACTACACAGGGGTGAGAAAAAGCTGACATTTTTCATTTTGTGGTGAATATATTACTTCAAGTAAAACAGTATCCCCATTTTATGCATTTCTTTTTATATATACTATCAAAAGCCATTTTCTATAATGAAATGTTTAATGCATTTTTGCAACAAAATATTATAAAGAAATAGTATATAAAAAATTATATATATTCAGAATTCAACAACTGAAAAAATGAATGCAGTTTTTATTCCTTTTTAATAAAACAGTTTTCATTATTCAGAAAGTGTGAAATAAAATATTTCCGCTTTTTCAATAACTCACTCCTAATATTATTGACTCCTTTATGATAAATTGCTTGTAAGTGGCTTTAAACTAGTTTCAGACTGGGCTGCGACAAAAATACTAACCACTGATTAAATCCAAATATACCATCTGTAGTCATGTGCTTTAAAGCATGGTTTATTCCATTGCTTGCTATGCGAGAACTGCACTGTTCTCGGGGAACATCCTGCACTGTTCCCCAGCCAGCTGCTTGACTTACAATGTTTCTCTTTGCACATGTACAGCATTGTGTGAAGCATTCGTATAGTCTATTTATTTTTCCTTTTCAGTCCATGTATAGGTAAACATTTATATAAAGTATATTCATATTCAAAATCTGTAAGTAGGTTAGTTGTGTATAGGTATAGTATTATGTGAAGCATTCGTGTAGTCTGTATTTTTTAGCTTAAGTAGAGGTAAACAGTATTCATAGTCAAATCTGTGAGTAGGTTAGTTGTGAGTAGGTTTATACTGTTTTACTTCATTGTTGTATGTCTGTGTATTTCTGTAGCACCGTGGTCCTGTGAGATACCACATTTAATTCCACTTCATGTCCACACATGTAGCGGAATGACAATAAATCTCAACTTGACTTGTATTGAAATTCTTATTATTTTCTTCTTCTTATGCCTATTTTTCTGCACAGCTGGAAACAAATCAAGTATATTTGGCAAAGTGTCTCACTCTTTATCAATTAATATGCTATCTCCACAACAATACTTGCATGATTAAAGTTTTCATACATCATTGCAGAGTTTTCAGTATTTAAAACGACAACTATAGCATCATCACCATATTTTAATACTGAATTGTGATTAGTCCTTTAACGTTCAAATTTATTTGCATAGAAAAATGACTTTTTCTTTCCTTTTTAGTTATTTGTCAATAGCTGCTTTACACTATATTTATATTAATTTACACCTAGCTTAGAGGGAATTTCTACTCACTGTAGGAAATGTCATGTTGATAAGATTAAAGCGACTCTGAAGGCGTCCTGATATCTGCGTCCTCCCTCCACCAGGGGGCCCCATAGCAGCCAGCAGAAAAATGTCCTTTTAGATCATGGCAAAAAAGAGAGAAGACGTAGTTATATACACATCTAAAAAATATACTTATATAAAAAGGAATAAAACGCATCCACACAGTCTTACCTTGATACACTTGAGGATCTGTTTCTGGCGGTCGTACCAGAAGCCATAGTCGATCCAGAGACGGAGCAGCTCCAGAGGAGGCTGGGAGCCGAAGTCGTCCATGGCGGGCATGTTGAGATCATCCAGGAAAACAACCATCTTTTTCCCTCCTACTGGAACATACACACCTTTAATCCTCTTCTCCACTCGAGACTCGATGATCTCCTGCACATTATTAGAGCTAGTCTGAAAGAAAGACAGAAAAAGAATGTTATTAAGACAAGAACATTAACAAGTAAACCCAAAGACGATACAATATTCAGTGAGCGTGTCTGCAGATTTGGAGATTAGTGGAAAACTCTTTATTATAATAACAAATGATGATGATGATAGTTGGATAATGATTGATGATAATAATGTTCTAATATTTGCTCGTCAGGTTGGGCCTATCTTAGCAATGAGTCATTACAGTTGTGTAAATTATAATACTATTTCTTAATATTTCTTATATATTTTTTGGTCAAACAAATGCACACCCGATGAGCATACATAAACTTAAAAAAATAAATAAATACAAAATCTTACCAACTTTCGAAAGTTATAATACACTTCATTTTTGTTCTCTGGAGATATTTTTATTCTAAGCACCAGAACTCATAACTATTTTAATATGTCAGTCTTTTATGCTAAGAAATATTCTTAACAAAACTAAAATGACCTATTATTCATTCATTATTACTCATTCTTTTATTCAACCCAAATTACAGCTCTTATTACAGGGGCAGTCCCCCTAGAGACACCTGGTGATGGTTCATGAATAGCCCTTTTTAACATTTCTTCTTCCAGTGCTATCTCTCAGTGCACTTACGTTTTCTTTGCTTATATTTCACTTGCCAACACAACACAGTCCTTTTATTTGTTGTTATATAAATTAGTGCTTTCAAACGATTAATCATATCCAAAATAAATGTTTATGTTTACATAATATGCATATATGTGTGTGTGTGTTATGTTTGTATATTAAAAATATTTATATATAATATAATATAAAATATAAGAATGTGAATATATAATGTAATGCATATATATGCATATATGTGTGTGTTTGTTTATATATAATAAATATACACAGGTCACACACACACACATATATAATTTAAACACAAACATTTTTCTTTGGATATGATTAATCATTTGACAGCACTAAAATATATGTATAATAAATTTAACCAAAAATATGACTTTTATGGTTGGGGGGGGGGGGGGGGATGCTATTTCATGCCTACTGAGTTTTTTACACTGTTAAAGAGTTGGATTCCCATGCTAAACATGGACAAAGTTTCAAAAATTAAGTTGTACGTTTGAAGGAGTATTTCTGTTCCAAAAATACTCCTTCCGGTTTGTCACAAGTTTCGGAAAGTTTTTTTCGAGTATGGCTCTGTGTGACGTTATATGGAGCGGAATTTCCTTATATGGGTCCTGAGGCACTTCTGCCGGAAGAGTGCGCGCTCCCGTATAGCAGAGCTCTGAGAGGCTGAGGCTGAGCACAGACATTCACTGATCAGAGCGAGAGCGTCGCGAAAAGTCACAAAAGAAGTGTGTTTTTGGTTGCCAGGGCAAGACAACCCTGCACAGATTACCAAAAAAAAAAGGGTCTCGATCGTGTGTTGGAACTGCATGCGGTGAGTAAAACTGCTTCAAATATCTCTGTGTTGTTAACTTAGCTATCAGCGCATAAGCACATCAAGTAAACAACATGTGATGTTGTTATCAAACTGCACTTTCCACATGTACAGCTTAAAAAAAAAAGACGACATGAAGTGGAACTTAGTCATTTTCCAAAACCGCTAAGCAAATATATACAGTTTCAGTACATACCACATAGAGACGTTGTTGCTGCTGCTGCTCTTGTTCAGTTTCAGCCTCTGGATCTGATTCTGGATCATAAATAAATGGCTGAATCTGACTGTTAGCCATGGTTTGTTTTGGATGATGGTTTTTTCCTCACGGTAATGTCACAGCTTCCAAAGCTCTCAACGCAAAAGACTACTGGCGCTCGTGATTCTTTAGCTCCGCCCACACGTCACGCCTCGGTAATCGGTAGACTATCTTTCTCTTATAAATATAATAAAACTAAAGACTTTTTGGAGTTATGAAGGATGCAGTACTACTCTATAGGTACTCAAGATTAACAGGATATTGAGTGAAAACAAGCATTTCACCCCCCCCTTTAAGAAAATTTCAATATATATTCATATTTCTGCACACTTGTTTAAGTGCTACCTTACCAAACTTTTGCTGATCAAATATCTTTTCCTGAAGATATTTTACTGCAAAAAAGATTTTTCTTTTCTTCTTCTTCTTTTTTTTTTTTCTGCTGAGTTCAAAATGTACCTTATTACTAATACTAAAAGTGTTTCTGATCACCTGTGAGGACATGTTGATGGTGAGCATGCCCCACGTGGCTGAGTCCAGGCTCTGCAGGACATTCTGGGCAACTGAAGTCTTTCCTGTCCCCACTGGACCCGTCAGGAGCACAGGGTGCTGAGCCGACACCAGAGCCTTGACCAGATAATGATAGCGCACAGTGTCCACGGTGGGGACCATGATCTTATAGAACGGAGCACTGCAGAGAGACAGGTGATAATTAAAAACACGCCAGAAAGAAAGTTGAAAAGTGGGACGGCTAAGTATGAGACATGCTTCAAAAAGAGGACAAAAATGAAGAGCAAAAGTAGAATACAGAGCGAGAGAGCGAGAAAGAAAGAGCAAAAATGGGTGGGAGGAAATAGAGTTGAGAGAGCAGAATGAATGGGAATACCAAGGAGGTGAAAAGTCTTGATTGAAAGACTGAAAATTGAAAGATGTAGCGAGACATTTCAAATGAACAGAGGGATAAAAAAAAAAAAAAAACGAGTCAGGTAAGAAAAAAAAAAAAAACCCAGGATGGAAAAAAGGACAACCGACAAAGAGGGAGCAAAGAGAGCCAATAGGACAAAGGACAATGAAGGGGAAAGAGTTGGACTGACATGACAAATGAGAGCAAGGGAGAGAAGAGAAAGATGAAGAAGGATGAAAAAGATGAGAAATATGAATAGACGGGGAATTCAGAAGTCTGGGAGGGAGCCAGGCGAGAGGCCTTTGACTGAGCCCGCAGGCGGCTGGCAGAGACCCCTGAATAGGGGGAGGATGGGGCACACACACACATCTCACTTGGAGGCGTAGCGCCAGCCTTTGGGCAGCTTGTCCTCAAATGACGCCCACGTTTTGTTCTTGGTGTCCACGTAGTATTCGTAGATGGTGTCCTGAGGTTTAATACAAGGTGATTATTTCTCCAGTAATATATTTGTTTCTGTAGGCAAAAAGGCTTAAACATTTATTTTAGATCCAGAGCATCAGTACTTTTTCATGCATACATTTACATTAATTACACAAATATGTTATCTATTTCACACTCTATGTAGGCGACCATGGCCCCAAAAAGTATTTGGATACTTAAAAATGCATGAACTAGTTTACAAAAAAATGAAATCACTTCACAGGTATTTAAGTCATTCTTTTCTAATTCTATTTGGTGACATTAAATGGCACAGAAATTACACACTTCATTTTTAAGTGTACATAGACGTTTTGGCCCACAGTATACCTTGTTCGGGAAAGTTCCCTCTACTTCCCGCAGGAAGTTGTCAATCTTCTTGCGTCCATCCTCATCTACAGAGGCGCACACAGACCATATGAGACTGAAGATGAACCATAGCTCCACCATACGCCCAAAGTTTTCAGAGTCCGCAGGGTTCACCTGACCAGCCAAAGAGAGTTATAGGATTAGGCTTGTGTAAACTAACAATAATAGAGCTGAATATTACGTTTAATTACGTTTAACTAAGCCAGACACTAACACAAGACTTAGGAGCTGCAAGATCAGAAAACAAAACAGGCAGTAAAAATAAACCCCAGAATAAATGAATAAAAGCATGCTTTTAATGGACTAGTTTACCCATGAACAAAAATCTCCCTCATGTCATTCTAAATGTTTTGAGCAATAGACTGATGTTCCATGAACGATGGTCAGTTATACTGTCCATCTACAGTTGTAATATTAGCTGTACACATCAATGAAGTGAAAGTGTTCTGACCCCGTTTCCTGGAGTGGCCAGTGAGTCGTAGAGCCTACAGAGCGATGCCACTCCATTCAGTTCAGTGATGGGCACCAGCTCCTTACAGTGAGTCTTCTTAAAGGTAAGGGTCTTGTCTATGTAGCGGTCAAACAGCTGCCTGAGATGATCCATTTCAACCTGAGAGCAAAAGAGAGATGGAGCACTTTGCCAAATGTATAACACGATGCTTCACATAGCCTCCCAAACCTTCTGCCGTTTTTCCATCCAGGACTGAACATAAGGCTTCCAGGTCAAATCAGAGTAGTCGTTGTAAACCATTCCACAGCGAGACACGGTAGCAGGAGACGCCACAGCTAGATCCTCCACTTCAAACAATAATGAGACCTGCAACACACTCTCATTAATGGTTAAACCCAACCGAATAAGCACAGAACTGTCACTTAGCTGAAAAGTGCATCTCACGAAACCTGTCAAGAGCATGACAGCGTCCTATTTCACACTAAAGCAAAATAAATAATTAAGATATTTTACTTTGCATATATGAAAAGAACTCTATTTTAGGGCCATTATGATTTTATGTATTGCAATTTATGTCTTACAGGTTTGGAACGACATGAGGGTGAGTTATTAATGACATCATTTTCATTTTTGGGTGAACTATCCCTTTAAGCCTTCTTTTGTTCCACAGATGTTTTCCTCTTTTGTTTTTTTTCCCACCATCTTTATTTTTATCTTTATGTCTGTTCTCTGCACTGAGCGCTCTCTCCTCCACATAAGTAGACACGCCCCATACTGCTGATTGGCTACAAGTTGGTTTTGCTACTCAGCCTGAATCAGTTTTCTAAAGGGTTTTTGAATAATCGCTTACCCCACAAAGTAAAATTGTACAACAAAGCATTAGAGAGATTTTTTATTTTTCATTTTTAAAAATAAGCTCCCTTTTCTTGATGCAAAATACACTACCATTCAAAAGTATGGGCTTGTTCAGATCTATTCATTTATTTTAGTATTTGAAAGCTTTTATTTTTAAGTCTCACAAAGGCTGCATTTATTTAATTAAAAATACAGTAAAAGCAGCAATACTGTAAAATGTTATTACAATAAAATAATTGAATAATTCTTTACTGATACTCTCTGATACAATGTAAAGTGTCCTTGCTGAATACAATTATTAATTTATGTAAAATATTTTTTTTTTACTAAACACTAACCTTTGAATAATGGCTTTTTTATATGCCTAAGGCATTTCTTCACGAGATTCACCCAATAACTGATGAAAAAGGTCATAAGTGAAGGAAATACTAAATAGTTCTCTAGTACACTGATGAGTTAGTGAGGTGAAGTGAAATAACCCTGGGTGGGCAGCATTAGAGGTTTTAGTGTGTGCCGAGTATGGTCTGGCACCGGTACCTGTTCAGGCATGGAGATTCTCTCTCCGTTGATGAGTGTGAGGACTTTGTTGTCATCCATTACAGAGTTCATGCTCTCGATCCACAGCGTGTCCACTGGCCCATCAAACACAATCCACTTCTCATCAGGCTTCTCATCTGAGTTCGGCCACACAGAGAGCTAGTGTTAGTGCTTCTCACACACACAAACACACACGCACAGAATGAATGTGAATTTCCTAATACACCCTGGATCTCTTTGTCTCTCTATTTTTCATTTTCCCTTTCTCTTCTTCTCTCTGTCAGTCTCATTTCCCTAGTTTGGTTTCACACAGACACCAGAGAGACTTGCAGGCAATTGTGGTGAAGCCTCTAATTGATCATTTATCTTTTCCTGTCCCTTTATCAGTCCATGTGTGTCTCATTTACTGAACTCAAAACAACAAAACACAAACACGGCACACAGCCCATCTGTCTTATACACACACATACAAACGCTCCCTGTCTGGAAGCAGCAGGCCTGCTGGCTGCCTGGGTAAGCGAATAACACCAGACCTGTCACACACAGCTACAGGAAGTGTCACATCTCCTCTGGGCCATCTTCTCTCTCTGAACAGGGAGGAGGGGACACAGGCAACAGATTCAAACTGCACTGAGCCACTGCAAACCGTGAGCTTACATTCAAAATTATAGCAGAAATGCATTCACACACACATATATATATAAAAAAAACAGCTTAAAGGGATAGTTCATCCAGAAATTAAAATATTCAATAATTTATTCATCTACATGTCGTTTTAAACCCAAACGACTTTTGTTCATCTTCGAAAAATAAATGCCAAGTTCTGTCATGAAACTCTAGATGGCGCAGGCTGATGGGTGCTCAACACAAACTGATAATATTCACAGCATCAAACTTCTTGGAACAAGCTGATTTTTTAATATTGCATGTACAGCAAATAAGCTTGCTGGTTTACATTTAAATAGCTGTTTAGCATTTACTAGAGCATTTCGCAGTGAGCTTTCAGAGTTCCTCTGAAATCCTCCACCTTCCCCAGCTCCACCTGTATAGCTCTGCTACAGGTTATTCTATATGCTATTTGTGTAGCAGCAGTTATCTTAAATACAAACAGCATATGTATTGACAGTAGCAAGTTCCCGTACTTGCTTGCTTGCAGCAGCAATAATCAACAACAGAAATAACCAGCAGCAGCAATTCAGCAGCGTAGCAAATCTATTCTGCCAAGACCAAAAACATTAACAGTGTCACATCCATTACCATGCAAAAATCTTTAGGGAGTTGTCATGATAGAAATGAAGATATATTTAACAAACCCAAGACTTCTGTCTCTCAATTTAAAGTCAATTCCACCTAAACTTTTACAGTACATTACAACAGAAATCCATATAAATGATGACAGATCTTACATTTTTGGGTTTCTAGAATGAAATGCGTACAGGTTAGAAACAACGTGAAAGCAAGAAAATTATGACAGAATTGACTTTTTTGGGTGAACTATCCCTCTAAGACCAGTTTAAGATACTGACACCTGGGATCGAAAAAGAAACTGAAGGAGCCCATGAAAAAAGAAAGAACAGCTGCAAAAACAGTGATTGCTTTAGATTGGACTGATGACTGGCACAAGAAAGGTATTGCGACTGGATGTGAATTGAGTCGTCTTGGTCAGTATGGTCACAGAGTTCAGTACTGATAGGAAACTCCTGTCTGTGTGATGGAAAGAGTTTAATGTATACAGTATAAGGGCAACAGACAAAACGGCTCTACAAATTAGGTTAAAAGTATGAGGAAGATGTCAGGCACAAACGAAAGGAAAATTCAATTGCAGGGGAAGCAGGAGAAAAAGAGAGTTCTAAGCAAAATTAAATAAACAAACAGCCTGAGGTGTTGGAATCAGCTTTTGAGATCAGAATCCATTAGATCTCTGCATTACCGCGCAAGAGCTTCAAGACAAAACAACCACATTAAAAAGCAAATGCACTAGAGCTAAATGTACTAATTCCAGCTTGCTCTCCAAAAGCTATTCAATATGGCTCTTGAAAGGGGGAATGAATTTATCCGTAATAATGTCTAAAGCATTTGTGTGGGAGGTAACTAGGGAAGGCAGTTTTGTAGTAATCAATACCAGACTCTTAGAATTCCACAAAAAGCACACAATCTCCTGGGTAGAAGTAAAATTGACTTTTAAATACCAAAATTACAGCACATCTGATTATACTTCTAACATTCATTGAAATAAATATCAAACAGAAAATGCAAGATTTTCTGCCATAACTTTATAAAAGCTTTCCATTCTACCTGCTGTTTGACACTACAAATTATGGCATTATTGCTTAACTGTCTGGAATATTTGATCCTGATTCCTGACTGAGCTCAACCTCTTCATACGAGCAAAAACGTCCTTGCCATAACAGCAGAGTGAACCGGTATAGGCTACTACGGTCTATTTGAACTTACCAGTGTAACTTTTTAAATGTTTAGTTGACTTTTATTTTGATAATGAACAGACTGCGATGTAAGTTTGAATTGCTGGAATGTGTGTGTGTCAGGCTCCGGCGATCAAAACAGCTGAGACATAAAAAATAAAAAATAACTTTTCCGCAAAAATGTTTACTTTCATTTGCACACTCTCACAATCAAAATATAAGATTTGTGCTCTTGTAAAATAAAGCAAACAAACAGAATGTGTGTTGTCTTCCTTTTCTTTCAGTGACCTTGTGGAGCTGCCACACTTCTGTTAGAAATCCGTTATCTTAAAGGGGGGGTGAAATGCTATTTCATGCATACTGAGTTTTTTACACTGTTAAAGAGTTGGATTCCCATGCTAAACATGGACAAAGTTTCAAAAATTAAGTTGTACGTTTGAAGGAGTATTTTTGTTCCAAAAAAACCTCTTCCGGTTTGTCACAAGTTTCGGAAAGTTTTTTTCGAGTATGGCTCTGTGTGATGTTAGATGGAGCGGAACTTCCTTATATGGGTCCTAAGTGCGCGCTCTTCTGCCGGAAGAGCGCGCGCTCCCATATAGCAGAGCACTGAGAGGCTGAGCACAGCCTGATCAGAGCGAGAGCGTCGCGAAAAGTTTTTGGTTGCCAGGGCAAGACAACCCTGCACAGATTACCAAAAGAGAAATAGCATTAAGGGACCAGTGGATGGAGTTTATTTTTACAGAGCATCAATGGAGTTGTGCAAGTGTTTTTGTTTGTTAATGCATTTCGGATTGCACATCGTTTATTTCTTAAGGATAATGCAGTCCCAAAGGAAAAGGGTCACGATCGTGTGTTGGAACCACAGTTGAGTAAAACTGCTTCAAATATCTCTGTGTTGTTAACTTAGCTATCAGCCTGTAAGCACATCAAGTAAACAACATGCGATGTTGTCATCAAACTGCACTTTCCACATGTACAGCTTAAAAAAAACAAAACAAAAAAAAAGACGACATAAAGTGGAACTTAGTCATTTTCCAAAACCGCTAAGCAAATATATACAGTTTCAGTACATACCACATAGCATACCGCCTTTGCTGATGCTGCTCTTGTTAAATTTCAGCCTCTGGATCTGTGTCACAGCTTCCAAACGCTCTCAACTCAAAAGCCTACTGGCGCTCGTGATTCTTTAGCTCCGCCCACACGTCACGCCTCCAGCCGGTCGTGTTTTTCCGGGAAAAATCGGTACAGACTATCTTTCTCTTAGAAATATAATAAAAATAAAGACTATTTGGAGTTATGAAGGATGCAGTACTACTCTATATGTACTCAAGATTAACAGGATATTGAGTGAAAACGAGCATTTCACCCCCCCTTTAATTAAGTGAGATATATTTCATTTACATGTAGCATGTCAACTCTCTATCTCTCGCAACGGCGAGTTGTGTAAGTCAAATACAGGTGCGCTGCGCATCCATTGAGAGGAGCTAAAAAAAACCCCGGACGGACAGTGAAACTGAAGCGCTCAGTCAGTGTGTTTGGCGAATGAAAATATATCTGTGCTAAACTAATACTAACCTCCAACTCACACACTGGCGAGTAAAATCTGAGAATTGATTAGCCATTGGTTAGTATTAGACATCATTTAGTTGCCCAGAGTGAATACTTAGTCACGTATGGGAGTGATTTAGTCACAATGTAGAGGGTTGAGCATAGATAGTTGTTTGAGCCTAGTATTTTCCAACCAGTTCAATCAGCATCCGTAATTTCTTGTATCACTCAGTTTGGCTCAGACCTGGTTCTGATTCAGTATCACAGCAAAAGTTGGACATACTAGAACAATACTGACAGACTCAACCATTTACCCTGGCAGTAAACTTAAAATTAAAAACTTGAATACTGACCTTCAAGATCCAGATGTACGTGCATGAAAAACATATTTATATCCAATTATATCACACATTCATCAAAGTACAATTAGACCTGAAACTCAGGTCCACAGGCAACATCAACCCTGTGGTGAAAGAATTGAGAGGAATGGCTCACAGGGCCCACTGTGTCATAAAAGGCAATGTCCTGTTGAGATTTCAATTAAAATGAGGCTGAAAACATTAGAATCAGTAATTGAGGCCATTGCTTTTTATGGCAGCGAGGTGTGTGGTCCACTAACAAACCAAGAACTCGACAAATGGGAAAAAACACCCAACTGAGACCTTGCTTAAAAAAAAGGACGTGGAACTCCAGAAAGAATGCATGCAGGGTATAATTAGGCTGATATCCATTAACTATAAAGACACAAAACAGGCAATTAAACTCTGAAACCATTTAGAACTTAGTGGTCTCCAAAAATACCAGTATAAAATCCTGTAAATTTAAAGCCAGCCTCTCACTACAGACTGAGGTTCAAGAGCAGAATAATCATGTGATTGGACTAAACCACACTAGAACACAAATGAAATGTGATTAAATTAAACACACTGGGAAACCCAAACAAATGCAAAGTTATCTGGCCCAAAAATGTACACCTGTCCTCTGGGGAAAATGGGAATCATCTTGACTAGGTCCACACTCAGCAAACAACCCAGCAATGGGAACAAGCAGAATAAACAAAGAACAAGATGAAGGGTTGTTCTTATATAGCAAAGCAAACAAAACTGAGTCAATGCTTTATTTCACTGTGACAAAGTTCAATAAAAACTGCTAAGTATTTACAAATATCACAATTTGACAACTAAACAACTTCCCTATAATCGGCAGAACAAAAAGAATGCTGTAGAGGCAGCGCCGTGCTTGCCACTCTATGAGGGATAGTAGGTAAGCAGCCTTTTAAATGGGTCATATGATGCAATTTCACATTTTTCTTTCTCTTTGGAGTGTTACAATCTGTTCATCCACAGATAACATCCTAAAGTTACAAAGACTAAAGTCCTGAACCTAAAAAGATATTATTTATAAAAGTTAAGACTTGTACACGCGCTCCTAAAATGCCTCGTTTAAACGCGCCCCACATCTACGTCACTTTGTGGGAAGATTTGTATAACACCGCCCAAATGCTCACGCATTGTGAAAGTGAAACTACTTTGTTTAGCCTTCCAAAAAAGGATGACGTCTTATATGATCCGTGCTGGTCACTGAGGAAATACATCAACTTCGCTCTGAAAATAAGACTCTGTGATAAACACTTGTGTCCTAATTGTTTAATAGAAGCACTAAGGTACTCAAGGTTGTGCTGTATTATTCACAATTTAGTAGTCTTTTATACCTTACTGCTTAATATTTTAGAATATTTTTTCCCTTTTATTTTGTATTTTACTTTGAATACTCGTTGACTCATTCTTTTTGGCAAATGCACCATAACTTGTCATGCCAATGAAGCCCATAGAAACATTCAAGGGGAATCAGAGGGAGGAAGGGACTGCAGAAGTCCAGAGAGAAACACAAGCATCCGGGGAAAGGCACATTTTTGGCTCTGTCAGACAGTTTCAAAAGAACAATTCAGTGCACACACACACAGATTTCATTGTAAACCATTAGACTCCCACTGTAGTAATACAACATTTCTTTTCAAAGTCAACCCTGTAAAATCATGTTCGACTTAGCGTAATAACACTCATACACTCTAAAAAACGCTGGGTTGTTTTTTCAACCCAACTGCTGGGTTGAGGCCGTTGGATAGGACTTTGGGATGTTTTAACCCAAGTTTGGGTTGAAAATAAGGTTTAAAAAATTTTTTTTTTAACCCAGCGGGTCTGGGTTGAGGAGGCGGACGTGAAGGAGAGCACGCACGTCACGTCAAAATCGTATGTCTCCAGTGCGAGCAGCCGCCATTTTCTCAGCGTGATAGAAGCGAGAAGCGAGTGAAAGACTATGGTAAGTAAATATTCAAATGTAAAGTTATCTTTTATTGTTTACCCGGTTGTATGAAAGGCGGAAACAAAGGAGCTTAACGTTATATATATATATATATATATATATATATATATATATATATATATATATAAAAACGGACGCGGTTTTCGCCTCAGACACGGAGGTCTTAACTGCCTCATGTAACGGTACTGAACGGAGGATGTACTTTTAATATAACGTCTGTGAATGTATTTTGTCATATTTACATAAGATTTTACATTATCTGTACTTTTTGAGGCGTTAACAGACGGTTATGGTCACGGTTACGCTCATGTGAATTTGTCTTTTTTTTCGCGGTTAAACTGAATGTATGTTTGTCTCCTAAAGGAAACGGCATTGTGTAGTAAAGACTAGCATGATTATTTTGAGGCTGTTGAAGTGGTAACTGTTAAAAGTATGTTTTACATGTAATATTTCAGACTTGTCAAGCTTGTGTCTTCATTGTCCTCGCGCCGAGAGTTAAAGACACAGAAGCTGTTTGTGTGAGGAGTCACAGACCTGTGTGAGGAAAGATCGTTTAAGGCAAGTTAACTTCATAATTTCATGTTATCAGTTGTTGTTGTGTTTTACTAAGAGTAAAATAATATTGGTTTTTGTAGATGTTAAAAGCAAGAGACATGGGAGAGCATCATTCCTTTGAGATTTTATGTAAGTTATTTTTAGAAAATAAATTTTTCTGTTGTCTCCTGCCGGTTTACTTCACATTTTGATGCAACAACAGTGTGATTACGTGCTCATTTCATTAAGACCATTGATGTCTGTGTTTTTTATTGTAGAAATCAAACCAAGTTTGGAGTTGCTGATTTGGAGAGTCTTCATTCTTGGTCTTCGCTCTTAGAGGTAAAGTTCACACAAAAAATCATTTACTTGCCCTCAAGTCATTCCAAACCTATAAGACTTTTGTCTGTCTTTACAACATAAATTAATATATTTTTATTTTTCTCATAATATTTGTTAATCCATTTATAGTTTAGATAATCAGTATTTTCAAGCTTCATAAATATAGAGTTATTGTATAAGTAAATTCTGATATTTATATATGAATACATCTTAAATTATATGATAGCAAACATGTATGTTCAAAATAAAATACTGGTCTCCCAGACCAGCAATGGAGGACACAAAAAGAGAATATTAAATATATTCATATGCTTTCCAAAAAATGAGCAGAGTTTGTATGAGTCTGGAAAAACATGGGGAGAGTAAATTATGAACATTTTAATTATTTGGTGAACTAACGGTTTGAAGAGCAGCCCTCCATGTACATGAATATTGTGAGGTATGTGAATGTCATGACTGTTTTAATGTTTCAGTAAAGAAGCTTTCTGAAAGCAATATTTATTCAAACAATATCTCATGTCCTCACACTAGTGCTGCCATTATAGCCTTCTGGAGCGCTGTGGTGGACTGAGACATTAAACAACCGCACAAAGTGTTGAAACTTTAAAACCGATTATTTACCTTTCCTTACAGATGTGAATACACCTCTACCTGAAAATGGATAGTTTAAATGTTTAATTTTTTCAAATGTGTTTCTCTTAGGCCACTGATGAAGAGCAGGCGGTGACTGGATGAATCCTGGTCAGAGAGGAGAATCTTCTTTCCCCTAAACTGATGCAGCAGTGGTTTTAAAGGAGGACGCTGTCCTGGATGATGAAGATGTCACATGCTGTGCTGATGGGGCTTCTTCATGATTACATCAGTTATGCTAAAGAGATCATGAAAATTGACCGTGATGCATGATCTGTATTCATGGACTATGAAACAAACTGTAAGTGTATAATTTGTTAAAAAAAAAAAAAGTTAAATGCTTTTTCTGGGTTGTTTAGTAGAAGAGTTTACACTCTGTCATTCATACACCTGCTCACATTCTTTCACACACACACACACACACACATGCGTCTGTTAAAGGTTATAATATCAAAGTTAATGTTGTGATTTATTTGTGTACTGTCATGCCAGAATAGTTGGAAAAAAACCTAACTAATTGCAAATTTATTGTATGTGTTTTCGTATATTTTTATACAATATATACAATTGAACAAAGTCCAATTTGATCTTAAGTTATATTCATCAAATGTTCAATGCTTTGTTTATGAACTCTGTAGCTGTTAATGCCATCCTTTTCTGCATTTCTTCTAACATGTTACTTTTTGACTTTTCTCTTGTTTTTAATAAATATTTTCCTTTTGATAATTATTATTTGTGTGTAAAAGTGATATTTAAAATGAACAACATTTGTAGGTTTAGTGCCTAGCTCAATTTGGGTTAATTTTAACGTAGAAATGCATTGTTTCCAAGGGGCAAGGAACTCGACTGGAAGTTGAAGTCGGGTGGGGGCTGCCATCTTTTAGCAGAACTTCACTTGCGTTAGCATTCCCATTGACTCCCATTCATTTTGGCGTCACTTTGACAGCGAATAACTTTACATCTGAGGCGTTTAAAGACTCTGTTTGTCCATTATTTATTTCTAAAGATACACGACAATGTATAAAGGGCTCCATTACCTTTTATGTTACATTATGGCCCCGTATAAACAGTTTTTGTAAAAAATAGGCTAACGATTGCGTCATAACCACTCGGCTCTCTGTCGCATTACCGTACAGACAGGAGGAGAAGCTCGCAGGCAATTAACTTAATATGGCGTACTGGCGTTACATTTTAAAATACTATACAAAATAATTAATCAGAATACTTACTCCTGCTCATTCACGCCAAAGAACTCCCCGCTCAAGCTCGCCGTCTCTGCAAGATTAACGAGGGCAGTTTTCACGCACAGCTACTAGAAGATTTACATCTGTCAGACAGGTTGCTGACGTCGTCAAGCTTCGTTTGAGTCTGCGCGTCAGAAACGGAAGTGCTAAAAAACGCTAAAACTGGGCTTCATTTGTCTCAATTGAGTTCCAATGGGGTCGCTGTGTCCATTTCTTTTACTGTCTATGATTGTTTCCCCACATGGCTGCACTCTGCGAGTTTATTTTCTGCCAGCAGGAGGCGCTAAGAGCGGGAGAGGTAGGTTTCTCCGGTAACGGCTGCAGAGTGGTGCTGAGCTCATAAACGCTGCCTTATCAAGCACATGCGAAATGATATCGAACATTTTCTAAATACAGTAGTTTTCCTTCTGAAATACAGTGATAAAAAAACACCCGCTCTGGTTTTTTAAACCCTGCAATATACTCATTTTAAACCATAAAAAAGGCAACCCAGCAGGCTGGGTTAAATATGATAACCCAACTGGTTGGGTTAAAATAACCCAGTGCTGGGTTCGTCCCTTTTTGACCCAGCGCTGGGTTGTCAAAATAACCCAAATTGGGTTGTTTTCAACCCAGCAGTTTTAAGAGTGTACGTATTGAAGTTTCAAAAATCTATTTTAGAGAAAACTCTATATTACGATGTAGGCCTCTAAGTATGCCTTCAGTAAGGGGAATTTGGCTCAGTAGGCTTCTTAAAAATAGTTTAAGTTTAAAGGCAAAAAAGTAGAGAGAGTGCCCAATGAAGGAAACTGAGGAATTCCTTGAAGATAATTTCTTTGTCAGCCATCCTTTCTTGTTATTTGTCATGCCAATAAATCAAGCTGAAATTGAAAAAATCAAAGAGAGATAGAGAACAAAAGATGGAAAGACAGGATATTTGAGCTGTTTGTTGTTAAAGAATAATGTGAAATATGTCAGAATGATGTGCAATATAAGAGAGAGATGAAGAGAGAGACAGGAAACATCAAATAGACCAGATCAGTGTGACAAGTTAAAAATTACAAAACAGAGATTAGGGATGTTACAATATTAGATTTTTTTCATATAACGGTTATTGTGGCCATTGGAAGTTTTTCTTTTTCTCCCAAGACTCTGGTTTTCTCCATCTTCTTTGAAGCTCCGATGAAATATCAAGAGAAAATACTGTCAAGTTCAACAGTATATTGAATAAATATTAATGGCAACACTTTACAATAAGATGTCATTTGTTAACATTAATGTATTAACTAACATGAATGAACAATGAACAACACATTTATAACACAATTTATTAATCTTTGTTAATGTTAATAAAAATAGTCATTGTTCATTGTTTATGTAAGTTCAAAGTGCATTAATGTTTACAAACACAACTTGTGATTTTAATAATGCATAAGTTAATACTTAAATTAACTAAGATTAATAAATGCTGTGGAAATATTGTTCATTATTATTTATGTTATTTATATATGCTAACTAATATAATTAACTAACGTTAACTAATGAACCTTATTGAAAAAAATGACCGTAGATAAGGCACTAAGTGCATGGCACTGTGACCAACTTAACATTTTACAGAGTTTAATGTGGCAATGTTGTTGCTCAGTTTTTCAAGATCAGTTTTAATCGTGTAACTGTTAATAGATTTAAACAAAGAAATAGTGTTAATATGCACAGGCTGTACAAATTGCAAATACAAAAACAAGATGAATGAAGAAAACGTGGTACTTATTAAAATAATCACCCTTTACTTGAATATATGAACACAGAAAACCACTGTTAACAGGTTAATATAACATTTCCCATTCTATGACTAGTAAAATAATGACAACTTTCTCTGACGAACACAGCTCTCCTCGGAGTAGCTGAGAGCGCTGCGTCTTCTTCATGTGTGACAGAAGTCGGTGTTAAAGCACAATACTGCCACCTGGGAGCTCAACCAGGTACTGGCGCTGGAGTATTTACGTGGTGTTATCATAAGAGAACTGTTCATTTTAAATATTGCAGTTATCAATAATATGGTATATCGTCACACACTAAATTAACACGATAACGATAATTGTTGCTTTGAATATCACGGTTATCATCAATACCGGTATATCACGATAACCCTAACAAAGATAGACAATAAAGACCAAAAATGACATATAATTAATTAAAATAATAAAGATTTTTTTATTTTTTGAGAGACATCATAACCAAAGACGTAACTCTGCATGAGTACATAGACTAATAATTAAGAAATACCAGAATAACACAACACATCCTTCATGAACGACTTGAGAGTCTACTTTGGACAGATTGACAAACTTCATATTGGATTGTACATAGAAAACAAGTACGAAAATTGACAAAACACACACACAAGTGCTGCCAATCCCTGCTGTTTAAGCTGTATAGCGATCAAAGAAAAAGGCTGGAAAAAACAAGCTCTGTGATTTCCTGTGATACTCAAGAGGCTGGCAGAGAGACAGAGGGGGTTTGTGGATACAGACCAGGATGGACAGGATGGCAAAAAGAAAACCAATCAGCAAACTTTTCTACAACCATTTTCACTCACTCTTTGCTTCTTTCTTTCTTTTTTTTGTGACATCAGGATTCATTGACTCATTATCTGTCCTCTGTCTCTGTCAGTGCTTCAGCTGACGTCGCACCTGCTATCTGCCACTGTTATTTCGGTCAGCACATTTCTAAACTTCTTGATGAGCACAAGTCTAAAAGTCAACATGAATCCACTTTCACAACGTTTTACTTATGTAATGTGTCACTCAGAAATAAATTTAATGAGAAAATAAATTATTTTATCCATCATGAATTGAAAGTGGGCATTCTATATGAAAACCTATGATAGATTTAAATGCAATACCTATTTCAACTGTTATTTGCAACTACTGTGTTAACTAGAATCTGAAAAGCTGTAGTATGTACATCAGTGTCCATAAACAATGTTTCTTTTGTTTTTTTTTGGAGTCTTGTGCACCACCACAGCCCCATTAGTGAGACCACACCAGAACTGTGTTTCTTTAAACTTCAATTAAACTGGTAATCATTCAGCATTATGATTCATATCATTAAAGCGTGCATTATTACAATGATACTCTTTCAAAAACAAATCAATACTAAGGCTGCAAAACAGACTCACCCAAGAAGCTTCCTCTCTCTTTAATGAGACACCTGAACTTGTTTTTCTTTAACAAGTTTTGACAGTTCTGGAGGCAAATGTATTTGACGTTGTATTGATGTGAAGAAGAGAAAAGCGCAAGAGTAACGATTAAAGTGCACTGATGCAGGAATCTACAGCAGACTGCTGTCTTTATATGCACATCTATTTGACTACAAGTGTGATTAAAACAAATGGCTGCATCTATATGTTACGCAATATTTTGTTTCCTAACTTTAAACTCAAGTTAAGTTGACATTTACACAGCTTACACAGTGTACACATAAAAAATAAAAACACCAAAAGAACAAAACAAAATAAAACACATACCTGCACAGGCTGTCCTCATAAGTGAGGAGAGAACGCCGTCTGTCCACTCATTGGTGGAGAGGTTGTATTCTCCATACAGCTCTCCCAGGCTCACTGCCTTGGGGTTTAGTGGACACTCCTAAAGGGACATGAGCAAAGGTCAAAGGTCAGAATTCAAATAATGAGAGAAGGATTCAACTAGAGGAGAGGAATAAAATAGAGGTGGAATCATATATCGAAGAGACACTGATACACAGGAGTGGAGGTAATGAGGAAACAGGGCGAGGTGATGTTTGCATGGAGAGTTAGAAATAGGCACCAGAAATAGATATGAAAATGGGTGGGGGGGCGGGGGGTTGAGTCAGATATGAAAGAGAGAGGAGACAGGCATCGAGAGATGGAGGTAGAGAGAAGGGATGACGCAAATAGAAATGGCAGCTTGAGTCACTGAGAGAGCAGAGAATAAGATGGACCCCCAAAATGTAAGGAATTACACACACTAGGCAGAAAGTATCTAGAGACGTTAACCAACAGAGATTTAGACTCACACACACTCATATGCTAACACCAGGACGCCAAACCCACACAGACACACAGTCACCACAGGTACCCAAACCCACAGAGAATTAGACAGTGACAGGAACGGGGCGAAAACACTGGAGGGAGGGAGAGAGACTTATGTTCAGAATGAAACACTACTAACTGAATCCTACACTGTATGTAGTGTACTCTTACTACAATTTTAAAAATAGTACGTAAAAAGTTTATAGAATAAGTTCAGAATAGAATACTAGTGTAGTCCTTACTGCATTATGGACAGTATACACACTAAAAATGAGAAACATAATGCAGTATTTCAGAATATGTTTGGAAAGGAAAAGATTGCAACAGAGAATATTATGCAATAGTATCACACATTGTTGTCACTTGAGTGCAATACAGTGATCATCAAATCAGCATATTAGAATGATTTCTAAAGGATCGGGACTGATGGAAATTCTGATGAAAAGTTTTGCATGACAGGAATAAATTATATATTGAAGTATATTAAATAGAAAATCATTATCATATAATTATTTTTCATCAAATGCAGCCTTGGTCAGTATAACGGATTTCTTAAAAAAACACCAAAAATCTTACTGCTCTCAAACTTTTGAACATCAGTAAATATATATATATATATATATATATATATATATATATATATATATATTAGGGGTGTAACGATACGCGTATTCGTATTGAACCGTTCGGTACGACGCTTTCGGTTTGGTACGCGGTACGCATTATGTATACCGAACGGTTCGTTGGAGTAATTAATTATATTTGAAAAAAAAAAAAAAAAGAGAGAGAAAGAAATATAATGATATGCGTTCAACAAGGTAGCCCAATAACCCAAACAACGTAACAGGCAACGCCCCTGACACTCCCGAAGAAGAAAAAAACACCATCTTATATGTTTATGTTAGGCTACTCAGCAGGCGCTCGCTCACTCAGTACACGCTGAAGGCTCGTTGCAAAATAGCCAATGCGTTTAACAGACTAGAAATGAGAAGATCCTCCAATAACCAACAGGTCTGGTGTTTGGGTGCACTTTGGATTCCCTTTAAGCTATAATGGTGATGGCAAGAGAGTGGTGGATAAAAAAACAACGGTATGTCGCATCTGCAACATGACAGGGTACACCAGCGGGATTACAAAAAAAAAAAAAAAAAAAAAAAACCAGCGGGAATATCTGTGATATATGCGTCAGTACTATCTGGGAAAAGACGAAAAAAAAGGAGAAACATGCACGCAGCAAACTATCCCTGCAGCATTTAGACACTATAGCTTACAGGGAATCCAACCAAAACACCAGACCTGTTGGTTATTTTAGGATCTTATATTTCTGGTCTGTTAAATGCATTAGACATTTTGCAACGAGCCTTCAGCGCGTGCTGAGTGAGCGAGCGCCTTAGGGGCCGTTCACATATCGTGCCTAAAAACGCATGGAAAACGCTAAGCGCGTCTTTCTCCTGAGGCGTCTGTCTTTGCTAAGCAACAATGACGTGCTCTCTCCATGAGACGCGGAAATTTCAGCGAAGGATAAATGGATTTGCAGCTCTAAAAATCGCTTGCAGTAGCTCTGCTACTGAATTTATTTCAAAATTGCAATCCATATACAACTATGATCAGCTGTTCCTTCATCTTGGCTGAGCTCTCAACGTTGTTACGGGAAAGGATGAAGCTGATTGGTTGGTTCTTGTCACATGACCCGCGGTGCGCTTGCGGCATTCTGAAAAGTTGAGATGTTTTTACATTTTGCTGTATCTAAAACGTATCGAACCGAACCGAATCGAACCGTGACATCAGTGTATCGTATCGAACCGAACCGTGAATTTTGTGAACCGTTACACCCCTAATATATATATATATATATATATATATATATATATATATATATATACATATATATATATATCACAGTATATTAGATTTTAAGATACATTATAATAGAAAAAAGTTTATCTACAAACAATATTAATTTAAATTTTTATTTTATATCAAATAAATCCAGCATTGGTTTATATCCAAGAAAATTTAAGAACCTTTCAAAAAACCTTAACAGATCTGACCCAAAATTTTGAATGGTAGTATACAGTATTTAATAAACACCCACATTTGTGATATGTTAGGTGATCACAGGAAGCCACTTATTCAAGGTTATGTGACAACAATGTATTCTTCTTCTTCTTCTTTTTAAAATCTAAAAATCTTTAAAAAAAGATTTTGTTTTTCCCACCACCTTTTTATATAGTGCTTCATACAATACAGATTGTTTCAAAGCAGCTTTACAGGGATAAACAGGAATGATGATTGAATAATAATTCAGTGATGACACATTAATTCTGCTGTCAAAAAAATACATAAAAAATACTCATTGTTCAGCTGTTCTCAACATTTTGTAATTGGTAAAGTGCTTTTCTCAATACTAAAAGAACAAATATTCTGTCACCTGACCTCATTATGTTAAATGTTTAATTTTGCAAGTACAGTGTTCCCTATTTCCAGTCCCAGCAGAGGTTAGCTCCAACTCTAATTAAACCCACCTGAATAAACTAATCAAGGTCTTTAGGGTTCTTTGGAAATTGCAGCCAGGTGTTTTGGAACACAGCTGGAACAAAAACACTAAGAGTAGTATACTATTCCTAACATGTTATAGGGTGAAGTACAAAAGGGGGAAATTTGGATTGCATCTAAACCGAGAAACAAGAAACATTGACAACATCAACAAAGCTTAAAAACAGTCTGTCAGACCTCACCTGCATCTCTCTCGCACTCACAAACACTCCAGGAACATCATTAAATAAGGAAAACCTGAGAAACACATATTCCCCCCACCCCTACCCCTCTCTTCTATTTTTACCCACATCAGGATGAGACACGTGAAAAGGGTTACAAAGAATGAAGGAGATGAGGAAAAACAATAGACGTGAAAACAAAAAAGATCAGAACAAACATGAGCGCTAAACACACGGTTTTAGACATGAGGATTCTCAGCCGACTGGGTGAAAAGACGACTGTGTTAAAAGCACAGCATGGAGTTGCGCTCCTTTAGCCACAGCCAAACTAACTGTGAAAAGTAAGAGATCATAAGCTGCAGAAATTAGCACTAGCTGCCATCTTGACTACGCCATCATTTTCATCAGGGGGCTTTTAATGAGTGTTAAGTCCTTGTTCCCACATGTTCTCTAAACAGTGAAGAGTGTTTAGGGGAAGCACTGTTGTCTTGGTGGTAAATGTATTGGGTGCTGAATAAGCATGGCCGCTGACAGCCATTCATTTTCATGGTAATGAGGGATAGAAGGTTGGCATAACCTTTCAGGCTCTAGAACAGCTGCTGCAAAGACATTTGTTTCAGAGGCATGCTCTTTGCCCGTAAAACTACTCAAGAATGAAATGCTAGTTACGTATGTAACTGTGGTTCTGTGAATTCCGGATTACCACAAGCGCCGGTGCTTAGCGCTAGTGGATTATCACAGCACCAACTCGATAGCTCAGCATTCGATCTCAATATGCCTTTCTCGCGCATTTCCGAATGACAAATATCTCTGAAGGTCATCCAGAATTCACAGAGCCACAGTTACATATGTAACTAGAATTCTGTTTAGTGTTGCAACAACTAAATGATAATTAGATTATTATCGATAATGAAAATCATCGCCAACGTAATTATAAAATATTTGTGTTTTGTCTTATGACAGGTGGTCTAATAAATTGTTAAGCACTGTATGTTTTTATAGCATTCAGTTGGCACATTTATTTTAAGGACAGTGGCCAGAATGTGGACTACTGTGTTTTTATCAGTAAAATTAAAATAAAAGGAAATAAAGGTTTTAATCCGATTAATAGATTAATCAAAAAAATAATCTGCCAACTATTCGAATAATCAAAACAATCGTTAGTTGCAGCCCTAATTCTGTTTCATTACTCCTGACCACCAGAGGTGGTGCTTAAGCACTACTGCAAGACACATACCAACATAGTTATGAGAGATGCCACTCACCTGAAAAAAAGGTGAAAAAAAGAGGTGCTCCTGAAGAACTGCTGAGTGGCAGCAACATTGAGCTTGTAGAAGCAGGCAAAAGTACACGGGGAAGCCCAAGTAGCAGCAGCACAGTTATCTCCTATAGAGACTCCTCTAAAAGTAGCCCAAGATGTAGACACAGCCCTAGTGGAATCCAATCTGACAATCTCTGCTTGGAAACAGTGGTCCCTTTCCTTGCACCACCATAACAATCTGTGCTCCTAAAATGAATGGTAGTAGTCACATATCCCTTCAGGCCCCTAAAGTTTCTGACCGTGTTGCTGACTGAAAAGCCGCTAAACTGATTGACTGATTTATAAACTGCAGAAGCAGAACTTCAGGTAGAGAAGAAGGATTTGGACGGAGTACTACACCAGAATCAACTGGCAACCAACGCAAACATAACTTACTAATGGACAACGCATGTAACTCACATGATAGCTTTAAAGATATCCATTTTAGGTCAGCTGTCTACAAAGGCTCAAATGGTGGCAGACAGACAAAATCAAGAATAAGTTGCAAATCCCATCCAAGAAAATGGGGGTTTTGAGCTGTTCTCAGCCGTCTTGCACTCAAGAGAAGAACCATTAACTAGAGACAACAATCAGCTGTTAAAGATGTCTTACAGGGCTCAACCGCAAGCTGTTGTTCCACCACTGCAAAGGCCTGAGGTGGAGCAAACCGAGTGGAATCACAGAAGTGGCAGTGTTCAGCATCCCCAAGAGTAGTAATAACGTCTTGTATGGCAAGCTTGCACTCAGGTGGAAATGTGCAAGGAGCTGCAGAATACTGCCCACTTGAGCATTTGAGAGGGTGGCAGACATTACACAAGAGTCCTGTGTCAATCCAAAGTAAGTTTTTGTTTCCACTGGATTCAGTCAACATTTTTCCTCATTGACTGTAAGACCCAGCTGCTGCACATGCTCCAAAAGCAGCCTGATGTTGTGGACAGATTGCCATTTTGTGGGTGACCACAGCAGCTAGAGGTCTAGGTAAGGCAAGATTTGCATCCCTCTGGACCACGGCATTTGTAGATCTGCAGTCATGCACCTCTTGAAAACTTGAGGGGCCAAACACAGGCCAAATGGTAGGACCCTGAATTGGTAGGTCTGGTTCTTGAAACTGAATCGAAGAAATTTCCTGTGGTGAGAAGCAATCGGTACTTGAAAGTAAGCATCTTTCAAATCAATGTTTGTGAACCAGTCTTCCCTTTTTACTGACCGAAGAACGTCAGCTGCATGTAACATCTGAAAGGGAAGAGTTTTCAGGAACATGTTTTGATGTCTCAAGGAAGTAAGCTGAATAAAAACCATTCCTTTGAAAGTGGGGATGAACTATTTCTATGGATCCCTTCTTTCTTGAGAGAGAGCTTCTGAACAAACTGGATCCCCTATTACTGTAGGGACAAGTCCCCCATCATGTACACCTTCTACAGAGGCCCCATCGAGAGCATCCTAAAGAGCTGCATCACTGTGTGGTATGGCGCCTGCAACGCGTCCTGCCGAAAGACTCTGCAACGCAAGATTGCAAGAAGCTGAACTCACTCCCAAACTTGCCCCCCCATCCCTCTTTTGCCCCAGGCACCACTGAGCTATGAACTCCCCCCCCCCCCAGATACCACATCCCCAGATCTTTCCACCCCCCCCCCCACTAATATACGATGACATGCACCAGTCACTTTGTGCAGCATTGGTCTGTTCACTACCTCATTCACCATGGAACTGACATCATTCTACTACCTCATCAGTCAGTTAAACAAAATAACTGCTCTTGAACCCTTTGTCAATTTAAACAGACTGAATAAGCTTCTTTTTTGCACAAAAAAAAAATCACTTTTTTGAAGTTTGTTCACTTCAATTATTTGCACTCTATCTGCCATGTGCCTTGCGCTGCTTTATTTAACTTTATTTTTAATTGTATTATGTCTTTTTAACATTCCCTTATTGTATAGTTGTATCTACATTTTATATTTGATCTAGATTTTTAGGCTCTACTGTTAATGTTATCTGTATGCACTGGGGGTCTGAGAGTAACGCAATTTCAATTCTTTGTATGTATGTACTGTACATGTGGAAGAATTGACAATAAAGCAGACTTGACTTGACTTGACCTGACTTGCTCTATTTCTGGAGCACGGCCAACCCCAATTCTATCTGCATCCTCCATAGATGCCGTTTAGGTGTACTAGACCCTGTTTTCCATGTCTCCTCAAATACTGAAAGAGTAGGAATCCCTCAGGCTGAGTGCAGTGTAGAGAGTAACACTGACCCCTCCTCGTCCTGTTGGTGCGAGCAAGAGGTCAGTCACATGTGTGTAGGATGGCCGAACTTAAGGAGCTGCCCCCGGAACGTATGGCCCGGGTATACTTCACATTCAGCATTTGGTTCCGAACTCTGCATTGGGGAACCATCAGTAAATTCATCAAAATGAAAGAGGCTGAAGACTGAGCTAGTGTGTCTATTACAATCAAGGCTCAGTCTACGTCACCAAGTGACTTTTTTGGTATATAATCTCAACCTATCGAGCTGGTACTGCAATAATCCACTAGTGCTTGAGCACCGCCTCTGGTGGTCAGGAGAAGTTAAACAGAACAATTAATTTAGATAAAGCTAACAGGGTGGCTGTGTTATTGAGAAACTTTGCGTTGACCTGTTGCCTGCTAGACAACATGAAAACCAAGACTGCAAGCTGTTAATTCAGAGAAAGGAGGGAGAGACAGAGGTTTAGATAAAAGAGAAGGTCTTACACGTATGATGTTGAATTCCGGTTCTCCTTTGCGGTGCAGGGTGCTGAGAGCGTTTTGAAGGGTTCTCCATGTGACCGTCTTTCCGCTGCCCGTCTTCCCCACGATCATCGAGGAGTGTCGGGAGTTTTTGGTCTCATACAGTTGAATTACCTTGGTCACGGTGAAGGGGGTCACCTGGAGACCATTCTGTCGAAGTTCTGCCTCTATAGCTTCTTTCAGCTAGAGATAAATAGAAATATATTTTTCTAAAGTTCTTATAACCAAATATGTGCTAATTGCTTCATAACATTGCATAAACTCTTTCTAAGTTGGAAAAACATCCCTTCGGTGGAGGTGAATCCCACTGAAGCACTAAAGACAAATGAACTGGCAAGAGGTGGGTGCCATCTTAATAAAAACACCCGCTGATACTGCACCCCTGAGTGAAGTCGCACCAACCAGAACTGCTCCAGGGGCACTAAAGCAGCCATGCTAAACTCTCAGGTTAATTTAATCTCCCTCTCTAAGTTCTCTCTCGACTCGTTAAACAGATGGAGAGGAGGAATAAAGGGAACGGCTCTGAGGCATTTGTGCTGGAGTAAGGTGGAGATGAAGATGCAGGATGGGTAATATAAAACAGCAATAAAAACACAGTATGTTGTGCATGAGTGGAGACAGAAAAGGAGAAATACAGTACTACTTTTTGTCTATGTGTGTGTGTCACACTCTGCTTCCATTTTCCATTTTTTTCTCCTTGTCGCATTTAATTGCAGAAGCAGGAAGCATCTGTGCAGATGTACTGAGGTATCTGCCTTATTTCTCCAAACCTTTTTCGCAAACACCATAACCTCTTCCGCAGAAAAAAAACATTTCTCTCTTAAACAGTGTGTGTTCAGCAGAATAGGTTTAAACACACCATAATTCAAGTGACTTTTAGAATCTTTTGCCTTTTTTTTTTTTTTTTTTTTTTAAAAAAGGAAACTGTGTATTTGGACAATGCATAAATCACAGCAGTCAAAACAACAGAAGGCAGTAGTTTAGTAAGAGGTTTAGCCAAGTTTTGAAGTTTTTGAAGATGGTTATCAAGTATTTTGAGAATCATATATATCAAATATTCCTCATAAAAGTTTTGGCTTTCCATTTTTGTCTACTTCTTACCGACAATTACAGTACAGTTTGTACTCAAAGAGAAATCACTGAAATCCCATTACTTTACAATCAGCCAACAGACCAGGATGACTAGTATGTGAGACCAGCTAATACAAGTAAACCTACCTAGACTGGAAAGCAGGGGGTGTGGAGAACACTATAAGCAAGCCATTTCAAGGTGGACTTCTTGAGTCAGAGATATTGGCACAGAAATTACACACCGCATTTTAAAGACACAAAGTTAAACATGGATCTCTGTAACTCTCCAGCTCACAGATTGTCTTGGCAAAACAGCAACCTTTGCAGTGTTTGTTAGGATATTTATCCACTAAGCTCCCCCTAACACATTTGCATTGGCCTTTATCTGTATTAAAGAAGTGGACTGTGTGAATTGTGTACAGACAGGGCAGGGAAATATCCTCAGGCTTTAATGGATCGTTTGAAAGGTGTTTCAGTGAGAGAGAGTCTGTGTGAGAGCTGTTCTCAGAAAAAAAAATAGGATGGGTGTAATCAAAAACACACAAAAATATGCTTTTAGTCAGAGCACACATTCATACACAAATACACAGAGACTTTCAGTTGCTTTATGAGTCCATTATGAGGCTAGATGCACAGTGGGACAGGCTACCTTTCCGTAGTCGATAGTGGGTGTCTCCATGGCAGGGAAAAGATCCTGGATGATCCCATTAAACAGTGGCAGATCAATGGAGCTTAGTTTAGCAATGTTCATGTCCTTCATAGACATCAGCAGGATCTGAGATCAAAGGGTAATAAGAAAAAAACATTATGTTAAATTATCTCAGCACAGGAGTACATCTTCAAAGCTTAGGCAGGCCATCTTCACTTGACCAAATGTCAACCTTAATTTATGGGCAGGAAACTGTAAAATGGGCCTCAGATACATCTGAAAACATTTCTTGCTCTTTGGCTATCAAAAGCGGTAGCCTAACTGCTTCTGAATGACATTTATTTTAACAAGCGTACGTTACACATACTGTATGTGAACCTTTAAATAAACATGGGGCACCTTTTGCATGGGTGATGATATTCAGGTAAAGAGAGAGAGAGAGAGAGAGAGAGAGAGAGTGGTGAGATAAGCACACAAGGTTTATGAGCTCCCTTTTAAGGTTTTGTCACCTTTGATACATATTTTATCACAGCCAGAGAGGAGCACGTTTTAGTGACATGTACCTGTCATCATTAGCACATTCTTCACACACACGCACGCAAGCACACACACACACACACACACACACAATTCAGTACACATACACACAAAAACTGTCTGTTTTACTAAGTAAACACTGGGATGTATTCTGGTGAAGCAGGCCTCTTAGAGAAATGTTTCTGGATTTATTGAATGCTGCAGGTCTGTGTGTCTCACCTCTTCATCGACAATGTCAGGGCAAGCTCTGCGCTTCTTTCCAGCATAGCGAAGCAGAGAGGTGAGAGCCCGCAAGCCAAAGTCATAGTGGTCCTGTTTAGACAACTGCTGTACTGCCAGAGAATACAGAGTGAAGACCTTCTTAGCCAGCACCTGAGAGAGAGAGAGAGAGAGAGAGAGAGAGATTAAAAGAGTAATATAATGTCTCTTTGAACAAAATACAATGAGAATATAATGAAAACAGATAGCATGAAACTGCATTTACAACCCATTAATATTCTCAAAGTGAAAATGAATAAACAGGGAAGAAAAAATAAATTAGGATGAGAGCTGATTGTGTTTGTTGAGAATTAGTTTGATTGCGAAAAGTTTCACAGTAAGACCAGAAACATGCGGTAAGAAAGTAACAGTGTTCCTGTTGACATTAACATTAAAGACATTTCTTATGGGAATAAGAAAATGAATTATGTGACTTTGAACTCCCACAGCGAATAGAAACCATGAGAAGAGATATACAGTAGCAATACATCTGACAGTAATACAGTAATACGTCAGGCAGACAGGTATAGAAAGAGCATGAGAGGGAGTGAGAGGGGTGGAAACAAATTCAATAACCTTTATTGTATCATTTTTTTTCATCTACGAAGAAACAGAAGCCAAGAAATCAAAAGAAGTCACAGTCTTCAAGACCTCAACAAAACCACAATCAGTATGTTGTGTATTATGTCATTGTTTTATAGCAGGGTTTTTTTCTTGTTGAGTTTTTTTAAGTAACTGGAATGGGTTTGTGAGTAGATGAAAAGCTAATAATTAATAGAAAAAAACAAAACAAAACAAAAAAAACTTACCTTGCTAAAAAAACAAAACAAGAAATATGTTCTTTCTTTACCTGCATGTCATTTTACCATTAGCTGTCATCAGAAAATGATTATTCAATTATTAAAACATTAACTTCAAGTAAATATTTTAGATCAAAAAGAATTTGGTTGAAAAAAAGGTTTTAGGAAACCCTGTTTTACAGCAAATGTGTGTTGTTTAATTTATGCAGTTAAATTATAGCCATTAAAATTCCAGCAAAAAAAAAAAAAAGCCAAAGAAAAACAAATATTTATGGAAAATATAAAAATGTATAGCGAAAAATAAAAAAACATAAATGTTGTGGCTGGTCCGTTAAAAATCTGAACCTGATTTTACCAGGTCAGAGCAGCTCTAAATTTGCTTCAATACATGTGTAAAACGCCCATGATGCAATTGCAAGTCAACAATAATTCATGAAATATAATTGGAAAGACAATAATTGAAAGCACAATTGTTTGTGAATGAAAATAATGACAGACAAACACACAATGGGTGCAATTTATGTCTGTGATTGAGAGAGAGACAGAATGTAAAAAAGGCTAAAGCAAAAAGGTGAGGGCATGTGTGTGTCCATGAATACCATGAATATGTAACAGAAGGAAGCAGTGTGTGTGAGTCAGGGTAACCGTGTCAGCTCCGTTTCCACACTGCCACTAACAGTCTTACTTATACAGACACCAACGCACACACAGAAACACGCGCCAGAGTCACGCAAGGCTGAGCAGGCTATGGACTCGCAGGGGGCGGTCATCTTGCTGTCAGTTATGGCTCATAACACCAGGACCTGCACACTCCGGTGCGTCGGGGCAATACTCCCCTGCCCTCTCTCTCTACCCTGGCCTAGCATTGATATGTCCATTTCCTTTCATTTGCAAAGGTAATAGTTCTCTCTCGACAGCACGCGGTGATTCTGCCGTATTGACTATGCAGAAGGGTGTCTGGATGAGGGCCGAGTATGCCGGGACAATCAAATCTGCCATTGACATTCTGTGCTTGGCTGCGGCCCGTGCTGGTTCCCTTCCCAGCTCTCTTAATCTCAAGTCCATTATTTGTAATTCTGAGTCCAATTCCCCATGCCAGTGCTGCTGCCAGCCCGCCGGGCTTGTGTATGGCATCAACAAATGAGGCTTCCCGTTTGGAGCGCACAGGCAGGGGGAAGAGAGGGGACGTAGCCAGTGGAAACTTGTGGGATTTGGTCAACCACAGGGGTGTGTGTTTGTGGAGTGTGTGTTTGAAGGGGTTGGCATTGCACGTCGGTCGGATGTCTCTCGCACAAATGCGTGCGTAAACACACAATTGGCATGCCTGCTGCGTGTTGGAGGTAATCCGATGGCAGGAACAGCCCCCTGGAGTGTGTAAGTGTGTTTGTGAGCCAGTTCATCTGTGTTTGCCTAACTGTGTTGATATCCTCCATCTTCAATAGAATCTAATATCCCATAATAACTAGCACTCTCACCTTCTTCAGCTATAGTTTTCTATTCGTTTACACTGAACTCAAAAAAAATTACTCAAAAAAAATGATTAGTTAGTGGTGTTAGTGGTACGGACATGCATGATGTCTCAAATCTTGCAGCTTTTTGAGGAGAGCTGTGTGATTACTGCTCCATGTGACGCATACTTTGGACAATAAATTGGCTCCATCATAAAGACTTGGTGAGGGCTTTTTTCAATTATGTCTGTAATTAACCACCTAGCAACCTCTTGAGCACCTGAGAAACCATTTGGCGATGCCCTAGCAACCACCCAGAACATCATAGCAACTGCACTGCAAAACCCTGGAAGCCCCTCTAGAATTATGTCAAATATACATACTTTACCATCCAAAGGTTTGGGTCTGTACTTTTTTGTTTTGTTTTGTTTTTTTGAATGAAAGCAATACTTTTATTCAGTAAGGATATATTCATTTGATCAAAAATGTAATAAATAAATAAAAATCCATATTTTAAACAATTGCCTTTTTTCTGAGCTTTCACCAAAGAATCCTGAAAAAAAGGGTTTCCACAAACATATCAAGTAGAATCAAATTAGCATACAAGAATGATTTTTGAAGTGTCATCTGACACTGAAGACTAGAGTAATGGTACTGAGGATTCAGCTTTAACATCAAAGGAATACATGATATGTTAAAACATATTAAAATATAAAACAGTTATATTAAATTGTAATAAAAAATTATTTTAGCATTGACACTTTACCATTAAGTATTAAGCTTTAAAATGGGACAAAGGTGCATCCCTTTTGCTCTCAATGTTGTCTGTAGATAAAACCAAATTCTAATGCTTTAAAAGTGATCCTTCAAGTGTCCATTTTTTGTTTAAAATCATTGGTGTTATTCATGCTGTGTTACCATTTAAAGCTTACAGAAGATAAGAGCTTTCAGACTATGAATATGAAGAGTTGTATGCATACCTTGCAGTTATTGAAGCCCTCTGCAAAAAGCGTGATCTCAGCTATGAGGGTGGAATCTGGCACTACCATAGAGATCGGCCGAAACATAGACTTCAAATTATCAGGCAGCTCAGTGCGGCCAGCGTAGCCTACAGAAGAAACACACACACACACACACACAGAAACAACAGGAACTGGGGTGATGAGAACCACAAACACAGACTAAAACACATATAACCAACTCTATAAAGATATTTAAAGGCATAGACCACCCAAAAATTTAAATTCTGTCATAATTTATGTAATTGTTTTTAGTCAATTTATTGATCCAGTTTACAAAACTGGTCTTAATGATTTGTTAATGAATCAGAAACAATGATCAATGGCTTCAGAAAACCTGGAAGATAGTTTACAAATTTGATGCATTTTTGTCATTTAGGAGCTTTGCAACCTCAGTCATCATTTACTTTCAATATATTTGGAAAATACATTTTTTTTGTGTTCCACAAAAAACAAGGGACGTTGATGTGATGGAAAAACAAAATTATGAGTAAATAATAAGAGTATTTTCATTTCTGAGTTAACCATTCCTCTTAGAAGAACAACAGGCAGATTGAGTACCTGGGTTCATAGTGATGAAGATCCCACAAGACCAGACCAAGCCGATCTGTCTCCCCTCAAAGGTGAATTTGTTGAGTCCCGCAGACAGAGCAGACAGGATGGAGAGGATCTGCTGAGCGACCACGGACAGCACCTCAATGTTTATACGGTTAAACTCATCAAAACAACCCCAGGCACCTGTCTGGAGAGAGACACAAATGCACATATTCAGTACATGAATTGTTGTTAGAATTGAAGTGTTTGCATGGATGTAGTTCACTACATACCTGAGCCAGGCCAGAGTACATGCGGCCCATAGATTTGAAGTCCAACCCTTCTGAGCAGTTGACCACAATCACGTACATGCCCAAAGATTTACCCAGATCTTTAACCGTCTCTGTCTTCCCAGTCCCAGCAGGGCCTTTAGGAGAACCGCCCCGGTGCAGATGCAGCGCTGTGGTAAGAGTCATGTAGCACCTACACCCAAAACAAGAACACTGTCTGTAATGCATACAGTACATATACTGAAATATACATTATGAAAGTTGGACATTCATTCAAGCACCGCAGGCAAGAAACTACAGGAATAAAGAGCTAAGTAACAAAATTATTCTGTCACAATCATGGCTAGTTATGGCAAAAATATAGACATGCATGGTAGAGGCCATATCTATCACTTTCTACTTCATCTTGTTTTATTGACTATTTCCAAACCATTTTTCCCTTACAGGAGGATTGGTAACAATTTTGTTAACTTCTGTGAAAATGTTTTAGCAATCCTTAGGGCTAGGATAGGAACAGAGTTAGACACACTGGCACACAAACTGACATTCGCTCAAATCACTTGCATCCGGAAGCACACACACATGGAGAAGAGACAGACAGACAGGCTTAAGCACATTGTCCATGTCCTTGAGTGGGCTTAAGATGTCACCCTCTCAACATAATAAACCCGGATTAGATCCTTCCTTTCATTCCACTAGAGGCACGTTCTGTGCTGATTTTCAGCGGTCTCTGAAGGCACACAACAGGAAATCCACCATTGACTCCTGACTCCACATCCTAGCAGGAATTGCTACATAATTTCAAGTAGAAGATTTTTGCATTTTTGTTCTATTATCACACAAGACATCTGGAGCTGCTCTCTCTCTGGCTCTATGTGCAGGTGTGCTCTGCTGATGGGGGGATAAGATCTTGACTGATAAGGTTAATGACATGATCTCCGTCTCTCCATCATAATGACTTGGATAATGGCTGAAGTCAGATAACAGCATCAAAGGTCCCCATAATGATCATTATAAACCAGCTGATTGCATCAGTCAAATGCAAGGGTTGACTGTCACACAGGACAAGATATTGATACATATAGCAATCTGAGAGTTATGGCATAATATGAGAGTGTAGGTAATTATTTCTGAGCTGAAGGTTATATTTGTTGGTGGTTTTAATACTTCTACATACAGAGTAAGTCTAATCTGTGTTCTTTGGTGAACTGTGGGAGCTGGTCGTCAGACATTTTGATTTAAAGGTTCATTCTTAAAAAGCCTGACAAATTAGACTTTTTGACAAAAATTAGCTGTATCAATGCCAATGGAAAAAAAAAATGCATATAGAGCAAGCATCCCGGATAGCCCTTCATAAAGTTGATTGAGAGAATCAGAGTGTGCAGAGATGATATTTGTGGCTAATTTCTAAAGAACCTAAAATCTACATTTCTAATTTGTTCAATCAGTTCATTTTTGGTATCTAATAATCATACTTCTAATTCTTTACTTTTTACATTACTTTGGACAATGGAAGCAATGAAAATCAACAAAAGTGCAATGATATGCAAGCAAGAAAACAAGCAGTGAATGAATAGAATGCAAGTCTAAAAGACTGTTTTTTTTTTAAGAATAGAATTAGAATAATATATTGTACTGCAAAAAAAAATTCCTACTATTGATGTGGGATATGAGTAAGGTTAGGGACCGGTTTGGTGTTATGGGTAGGTTTAAGGGTGGGTTAAGGTGTAATGAATGGTTCAACAGCGTAATTATTTATTGTAATTACGGAAACAATTACAAATGTAATTACATGCAGGTATTTTTAAATATGTACAAACATATGTAAAAACATGTACACAATAAGTGCACTGTACCAAATTATTAATTTAAATGCAAGTACATAGTAATTAAGGCCACTTATTATAAAGCGGGGCTGAAATAAAAAATAAAGAAAATAAAATAAAAAAGTGTGTCCACACTTTAGACTGTTTGATGTTACATTCAAACCACCATGGGGTTTCTTTATTCTTTATATGTTGATGTTTTTTTTTTTATATTCATGACATTTAAATGTTTATGACATTTTTTATTTTTCATTATTTATGACATTTAAAACATTCAGAATTCATGCACCTCTGGAATATCTACTACTATATAACACAGCATTCTGGGTAGAAAAAAGATAGCACTTTTTATGAAGTGATGCAAAACAGTATTTGTTGTGTTTGTTATTTAAGTAACATTTCATGCATCCAAAGTTTTTCTTTTTTTTTTTACATGAAACCTCTTTGTTTTTGGATCTACACATTTAAACCCCCTTCAAAAACACTGGTCATTGATTGATGTGTTACCTGTCTGTGAGGGGGGTGATGACCAGACGACCAGAGTTTCCTAGGTACTCGTAGCCATAGCGGAAGTGGGTATTAGTCTGCTTGATGATGCAGTCGTCCACATCCTACACACACAGACAGAGGCATTTAGAGGCTTGTGGCATCCCTGTCTGCCTATTCTATATGTTTTCTCCATCCCACTATCTTATCTCCCCCCTAACCTTGTCCCAGTACAGGCGGAGTTGGCACAGCCAGTCAAAGGCACTGACATCACAACAGCCTGCTTTGGCCAGTTTGCTGATGACATCACGAGCGTGGACTTCAACGGTGACCAGGGCGACGATCTTCAAGCGCAGAATCTTTGATAAGTTCCCTCGTATGGCTTCAGAGTACTGACTGAGCATGGACACCTGGGTAAAACAATGCAAACACTGATTATTAGAAGACCGACACACTCAGACACAACGCAAACTCATTTTATGGATCAGGTGTTTCAGATCAAACCTAACCATAGTTACTCCAAACATAGTCAGTAAACATCAGCTGAGACGTGTAATGCAAATTTAAATTAACAAAATAAAAAAATCCCAACCTTCCTAAAGCCCTAGAAGCCATGCTCTGAGACTAAATCTCAACTCTCGAAGGCACAGAGACAGGCCTGAGCCTTTCTCAGTGTCTCACTGGCTTTGGCTTATAAGATGTGATTGGATTAAATTCATTTGAGCTGCCGTCTTTAATTAACTTGTGTATCTAGTGCATCCTTCCTGTGCTCCATGTACAAATACACATGAAACGAGTAACTCATTTTCAATAAAGGGTTTGAGTGAAGTCAGCAATGTATGTGGAGTTCATCCACTAGTTATTAACAGACTCTCATTGAATCAGTGCCCACAGAACTCCACAGAGAGCTCCGCAGATTTCTGCAGAATCAGAACACCTGTCATTCCTAAAATTCTACAAATCCCCCACTGCTAACATGGTTGTTAATTAAATATTTGGGCTAATTTTATTTTGCTTTCAGCTACTAACAATAGTGTAGTACTCTCAGCTTCATTTAACACCATGTTGTAATCAGTTGCACAGAATCTCACATATTTTATACCTAGATCAACAAAGAAAATGACGGAAAATCAGCAGATTCTGTCTAGATGCAGTTATTAGCAGAAATAAAGACTGTTCACACCACATCCAGTGTTACGCAAAAATTTGAATGAAAATAGAAAGAAATTGAATTTTCAAACACTTTTCCATCTGTCACTAGTTGGACTCAACGAGTCTTTACTATGCCTAACTATTTTTGCGCAGGACAATGGCAGCACAATTCAACAGAATTCATTAATTGCTCTTTTTAGTGTTTAAACTGGTGACCTTTAGATCACTGGCCCAAAGTTCCTCTCACCTGTTTCTTTTTTAGTGATTTCAGAGCAGCCTTATCTGCTCTCTCCTTGCTGGTCACGAGTGCTCTGGTGACATCTGTGGTCCACTGGATTTGACTGGCTGTGATCAACATCTGTAAAAACAGGTGAAGCACTTTAAAGTGGAATTACTGCATTCACACAGATACAGAAAGGCTTACATACAAACACACACTCACCTGTCCAGGCCAGTCTCGTACCCATTTGCCCCTCTTCCCTGGCATCTTCTTGAGAGCCATCGAGCAGTTCTTCAGACAGTCCTTTAGAGTCCAACGCATGGTTCGCTCAACATCACACAACCATGCCTAAACATACAAGACGAAAAGCTCAATGGATAGTGCATTTGTCAACAAAGACTGTGTTGGACTTTAGGTGGGAACACACCTCCACCGGCCCCTCCAGAAGAACAGGATGAGTAAAGTCAACAAACTCCCCATCAGCAGAGAACATCCCACTTGCCTCCGACTTGTTGTTATTGATCCCAACCTATACATGCAGAAGCAGAACAGTTAAACTAATGCTCAAGCTTAACCCTATACATTTTCAAAAAATCTAAAACAAAAACAAAATATAAATAACATGGCATAAAATAATTCAGTATAAGATTTTAGTACATATGTACCTTGTTGATGCGGAGACTTTTGATGTTGTCAAAGCACTTCTTGAGGTGCGGCTGCACAGCTTCAGGGTTGCGTGACTGGCCCAGGATCTCCAGAAGGTCATCGTTAGACAGGAAGTAAAACCGAGGAAAGATCTGGCGTTTGGTCTCCAGGTACATGTCCAGAGACTTCTGAATCTCCTCTAACTTAGTGTTCATTTCTGAGAGCTTCTCTAGAAGACCTGAAACAACAGAAGAAAAAAATTATATTTATAGAATGATATAGTTTTTTTTTTTTAGGTAAAAGTGTTTGACTAACAAAAAAGTCCCTTTAGTACACTAATGAGAATCACCACTTAGAAATATGAAAGTTGGCAAAAAAAAAAATGAAATTACTGAATGAATTATGTTTGTGCTTAATTGTCATTTAAATAATTCTGCAATGCCAAAAAATCTTAATAGTTAACAGACCTCAGTTTTTAATGCAAAACAGATTTTTTTTCAGGTGAATTGTAACCTGGACACGTTTCCTTCATCTGTCCAGGGCACTGCCAAGATTTCTGCCAAGTGAACTGACTTGGTCCAGTAAAAGATTTTTACAGTCGATGAGGGTGGTGTATTCCAGCACCATCATTTCATTACCTGGATGGTGAGTTCCTCTGAGGGCATTTTTGTCCTTGTCGAGTCGGCCCATGATGATCTTCCAATTGGAGTTGACATCATCAAATTCTGCCGTCTCACGAACCAACTGCTTACGTATGTCATCTGCCAGAAAGATATTCTAAAAAAAAAAACAAAGGATGTGGTAGCGGACCACCAAAATGAAGAATCGCACAGAAGGGAAGATAAAAGAGTTTGGTGCTTGGTTGGAGCCATCACAGGTGTGTTTACAAACGCTCATACACATAGGAAATCCAGGCTGACAGCCACTGTTTACTCTCCTCATCAGCTCCGAGAGAACAGATGTGTGACTCTGAACTCCGCTATGTGTGTGTCTGTGAGACTCTAATCTTTTACAGTGAGTTTGTGATCTAACACAGCGGATTGCGACTGGTGTTTATTAAGAACGAGCAGGGTGTGAGGAAGGTCAGGAGTGTGTTGTGTACAGCATATGCCTGGATAATGTAACCACATACTTTTAAAGCATAAGAGAAGCATTCGGATGAGTAATGTGAGCATACCTCTAGATACATCCACTGCCTTTGAACAGTCAGGATCATTTCAATGACTTCCAGCACCAGGGACAGACTACGTTCCCAGTGGTCAACTTCCTTTTCAAATGCTTTGACGAAACGAGATGCTTTCATTACAGAGATTGTCACCTGGTTATCCTCCAGAGCCTGGAACACTTCATCTGTTCCCCTGAGCACACACACAAACACACACACAGTTTAGAAGATACATTTGTAAACACTTCTCATACACCAGTGGTTCTTAACCAGTGGGCTGGGACCCACTATGGGGCCTCGTAATACTTCCGATGCAAAAAAATGCTAAAAACATGTGTTATCTGACAGTTTAAGCGCAATGAGACGTGAAAGAGAACTTAGTTTGGTACTCACATGCTGTGTGACAGATGCTTTCTGTGCATGCACTCAGAAGTTTAAACTAATATAGTTTAAAACGCATGATCTCAGCACAATAGACGTGATAATAAAAACCAAACAGATGTTTTTTTTTAGCAGAGTATCTATATGAGGTACCAGCTGTAAAGGCACAGCCCTATTCTAGAAAAGGGGGCGGGGAGCAGCAGCTCATTCGCATTTTAAGAGACGTGCACAAAAACAGTCTGTTATGTCTGTGAAGTTATACAGCTGAGAAAGAAATTGCATGTTTATATTAGATCTGTGTGGCAGCAGCGTAATATACATATGTAAATCAATAAATCCACTGCTCTCTTGAATTCTCTGAGGCTGCGACACTGAATAGCTTTCTTTGCTCATCAGTGCAGCCAAAGAAAGAACATTTTAAATAACGAAGACTTCAAACATCTGTTTTACTATATTTGTGAATAAAATGACCCTCATAAATACAGTCAAACCTGAACATGAACCCAAAGCTTATTCATAAAAGGCACAATTGCTCAAGGTTCAGCCTGTTAATAATTTGGACAAACTATCACACATCCCCTTCTAGCCCGCACACACACAGCTAGATGTACGAAGCAAACAAAAGAGAGGACAAAGTGAACAGCAGTGGTCCTCGACCCCCCCCTCCTTGGCATACTGCGTTGCCACGGCAACCGCCTCACGCGCTGCCGCAGCCGTCTCCATGCCAACGGCGGAGCTATAGCCTCGCTGCGGGGATGAACGGTGACTGCCGGCACCTGATGTCCGCATCCACATGCACAAACACACATTCTAATACATTAACACAAGCACACAAACCCACAGGAAAGACACACTGTGAGCTTTACACTCTCAGAGGCATAAAACACATCACGCATCTCTTGATCTCTCAGATTGAAGCCGCAGGTGTGTGTGTGTCATTCATCTCTGTTTGGCTCTGCCTCTCCATCTCCCTGAGCTCTAACTGATGCACTTGCATGCAGAGTATGTGCATATGAGCAATGGAGAGGCACTGCACACACACATTTTACAAATCCAGGAAAGCAGTGATTGTTTGTGAAGGACACAAGGGTGGGATAAGAAAGAAAACAGGAAAAAAAAAGGATGAGTGTAAATACCTCAAAACATGATCTTTCTTTCTCTTAGAGGGAGGAAAAAGGCTGAGAGAGAGCACAGGGCTGATGGGAAAGAATGAGTTTTATTTGTAGTGCTTTACTGAGGAAAGAAAGAAAGAAGAAAGGCAAAGAGAGTTCCAGAGAGGAGGAGAGAATGAGAGGAGGTGAGTGACAGTCGTGGGCCACCTGACCTCTAGAGTGACAGCATGAAACGAGGCACAATCTCTTGCCTGCGGCACCTACCGCCACACACTCAGAGGAATAATCTGTCTGTTTTCGAGTCCAGGCAACATGACAGACACATATAGCATTCGACACACATCACTGAAGCAGCGCCTGAGGAAAAACACTTCACATACACACACACACACACACACACACACACAAGTGTATGGTTGAGGTCTGTCTGTAATGGCTGATATTAGATGAATTCACAGTTGCACATCATGAACATTTTAAGGAATCAGATCAACAGGTCAGAGCACATCCTCTCATGCACAGTAGTATCAAATGTATGTGAAAACTTATGGTATATATAAACTAGATTCAATATTTTAATATTTAAATTACACTAGTTTGGGGTCAGTAATTTGTTTTGCAAATGTCTGAATTTATTTGATGATATTTACTCTATTTTTGAAAAATAGAGTAAATACTGTCAAATATTATATTGCAATTATCTTGAAATAAATGTTTTCTAACTTGCTATATTTTAACATTTACTGTAATTCCTGTTATGGTAAAGCTAAATTTTCAGCAGCCATTACTCCAGTCTTCAGTGTTAAATTATTTTTCAGAAATTTTTCAGAAATGAACAGTGGTAACATTTTTTAAATAATTGTTTTGATTAATTGAGAGTTCAATAGAACAGAATTTATTTAAACAATTACCTTTTGCAACACTATAAATGCCTTTGCTGCCACATTTGATCAATTTAATGCAACCTTGCTGAAAAAAAAGTATTAATTTTATTGTAAAATGTATTGTTGACCCCAAACTTTTGGATATCAGTTTATTGTAAATCATGTGTAATATAAAGCTTCCCCCCCCCCATGTATGTCAGTGCACTGCCCACTAGGCTATCGCTGCCAACAATTACAGTTTGTTCTATTTAAATATGTTTCATAAAACAGTATAATATAAAATAATATATTATAATATGTATCATATTAATATAATATTATATTAACATATTGTTATATTAATATAATATAATATATCCCCTGCTCCATGTGTAGAGAACTCAAGGTAAGAACCCTTTGAATCATAACACAGCTTTAATCAAGTTTAAGTGCACTTATGAGCACTTGGTGTTTTGCCCCGAAGCCACCATAAAAATATAGCACAATAAATGCGAATGATGATGGTTGAGAAAGAAGAAATCATGTTAGTACACTCTGCATTTCTGCATGTTATAGTATATGAATGAATGACCCCTGAAGAGCTCCTCTGATGACAAAGTTTTGGATTATGATCATCAAAGAAAGCATTAAAAACATATATCAGAATATAACAGGATATATCTGAAGATGAACGGCAGAGAACCTGCTTAAATCCTCAGACCCAGACAGTTAATATGAGCTTTAAGCTATTACAGTATAAGTGGATTATCAGGGCGCATATAACTCCAGAAATATTACATAACTTTAATCCTAACATTACTGATCAATGTAGACAATGACTAAAACTGGCCATTGTTTGATTGTGGTTCGACACTCTTCAACAGGTGTTCAATTGACGTTTTTCATACATTTATTCAGTAAAGGCACATTAAATTGATCAAAAGTGACAGTTAAGATATTTAACAAAAGGTTTATTTTTCAAATAAATGCAGATCTTTTAAAATTTCTATTACTTAAAGCATCCTGAAAACAATATATCAAGGCTTCTCCAAAATTCACAACTGCTTTCAACATTTACAGTAAGGAATGTTTCTTGATATTTTAATGTTTTCTGATCTCTTACCAACCCTGAACGTTTGAACAATAGTGTAAACATTAGTATATGTATATTTTTCCCCTCAAATGTTATTTTCTTTTATATATTAGTATTTTGTCTATTATTTTCTACAGTGGCTATCATTTTAATAATATTGTTCTGACAGACATCTGTTGTTATGGAGAAAACAAAGCTAGTGTTAAATGTAGACAGAAGCATACAGCATGGCTGCTTTGAGAGGCGGCATCACTCTCACACACTCAGAAAGGCTGTAAATTATCACCTCTGCTATAAGTGATCACACATTCCACCCGCCTGCCGCAGGCCTCTGATTCAGACCAATCACCGGAGACCTGCTCCATCTCCTGTGCTCTCAACTCTTTCTTTCTCTCTGACTCTGCCTCACACACACATGAACATTGGCAGAGAGAGAGGATTCATTCTCATATACACACACACAGCACAGCAGCTCTTGATCTGTCATATTCATCACTCTCATCACATCATCTTCACTGCAGGCTGTTCGCAGAGGACTGAAAATCTCTGACTGCATTACTACTGCCACAGCATTGTCACATACGCACATACTGCTATCAAAATAAGAGACCGTGTCATTTCTTTCAAATATTTTTAAGCAGCAATATTTGCCACCTGGAATTGATAATGACATTTATTTTTAACATCATAAAAAACAGGTACGTTGCCCATTTATGACAATTACTTGAACTGAATCAAGTGCAGTAAATTCTCTGCACAATTATGGCTGTTATCTGTAAAATCAACATCACCATACAATACATAAGGAGCTACAAATAATGCACAAAATATCAATAAAATACAAACTCGGTTAGAATGCGTGTTTCAAAAACCTGATTATATATTTTTTTCTATTGAAAGCAACTTAATTTTAGCTACACATTAACCAGTAGTTGCCTCTGAGACAGTAAATGAAGATATTTGACAATTAAAGAGATTATAGTTCTACAGAGACACTAAACCCATTGTTACAACAAAATATGAAAATATCATATATTGCAGATAAATTCACTGGTATGCTATTATGCTAACATTTACATATCTAGGACATTTTCCCCAATTCCAGTGACATTCTGATTATAAATACTTTTTAGACTAATCCAAAGTTTCAAAATACTTTTACCTGCTTTAAAAAAAGTTAAAATGTTATATACAAAACAAAACAAAAATTAAATAAGGCACTTTTTTTTTATTCTGTCAGACTTAGATGACTTCGGTAAATGAAAAACAAGCAAAAAGGATAAATAAAGATAATTACCAACTAAACATTCCTTTAGTATCTCTATTATTAATTATTATTATTATTATTAAGATTTCAAACATCTCCACAGATCAAGTGTATTTCTTTATCTCGCCCTCTGTTTCATAGCAAACACAATTCCATAACCTCTTTGAATAAGTCTACTGTTTGGGTGAGTGTGTGTGTGTGTGTGTGTGTGATCAATGAATTTTCCATTGGCCCCGCTGTCATACGGTGAGTTCATCAGACAATGTTGAAACTCATATTTACTGCAGGGTAGTAACTCCTGCAATGGCCTTTATCTCTCTTCCCATCTCTCTCTTTCTCTCTGAGCCCAATCAGGGGGCTTGTGGATGTTAATTGAATTGGGCTGAGGGTCTCTTTCTAATGTGCAGCAGATGGTCAGGGCATTCCTGCTTCCTTTATCTCACACACATGCACACATCATACACGTGTATACGAACACAAGCACATATAAACACACACACACACACACACATATGCACACACACTAGGTGGCAGTGTTGTACAACCCTTGCCCAATGAGTAACAGTTATAGCCCTAGAGCCATTATAAAGCAATGAATGCTGATCATTTAGAGAAAGTGACCATGTGTGAGTTAGAATGTGAAGCTTTGCTCTATGCCTATAGAATACACTCAGTCTGCTTACCAAGTAAAGTGCCAACTTTAAGCAACTAATGTCTAAAAATGCTGTCTATGTAGGCATCTCACTACATTTTGAACAGCCTATAGGTACTAAAGCACACAAATTCGCACACACACTAACAAACTCATACTGTGCTAACAGAAAAACACATAGAGGAGGACATGACCTCTCAAAATAGCCAGTCATCAGCAAAACTAGGCTGGGACGTTCATCTGCAGCTGTGTGTGTGCGTCCAAACAGCAGCATATGCACGTCAGGACAAAAATGTGCATTGTAGCAAGCTGTAAATGAAATACAGTGTTGGTAAGGAAAGTGTATGCATCTAATTTAATTACAGAAACTAGCATATGCTAAAAGTGTTTGCATACACGTTTTGTCCTGCTTCATTAAAGACCAGTCATGACTGCTGGGGGAGTACATCGGTCAGTCGAACCTTCGGTGCCGGATGGTTTTACCACATTATTCTGCAGAACTGTCACTAGTGCAACTGCAGAGCAGGCAAAGAGATGCTTAACGCAGGGTTTATACAATGGCTGTGTTTGTAGCACGTACAATGCGGGGCTGTAGGTGGTAATTACAGGTGATTTGCACTCCGTCCTGCTAAATGTGTGGAAACGCTCAATTATAAGTACACGGCAGCAAACAGAAAGCCTCTTCACTGCAGGACCATTAACACACACACACACACACACACACAGCTCCATTTGTGTGTGTGAACACTTCAGCTTCTATCATGAATACTATCATCATTAATCATCTTTTCTCCTTGCGGACGGGGCTGTCCGTTATTGAGAGCCTGAGTAATTTGGAATTGATTCTGTCCCCTGTATACAACCCCACCGCTGAATACTAAACACACAGTATTTTTTGATATGGCATACATCCCACCGACAAAAAAAAAACAGAAGAAGAAATAGAGTGATCAATGATGAGTGAGAGAGGGAGAAATAAAGATAAAGCATATGTCCACTTTTGTTGCAGCACTGACGGGGACGAATAATACCAGCAGGTATGTGTGCTAAAGAGAGAGAGAGACCACGTCCTTTCTCTGTTCTGCAGGATCTAAGTTTCTAGAAATATGCAATAAGAATCTTTCCCCTCTTCCTCTATATATCTGTTCACTTGCTTTTTTCTCCCTATGCCACCTGACAGCAAGACACCACCCCCTGTGATTCTCTATCTCGGTCTCTCTCTCACAGGTGGGTGTGAAAAAACTGATGCATATGACAGCTTACAGCACAGAGAGCTGCAGTCTTTATGACTCGGTGTATTAGTGCGTTACAAAACATACACACAGTCACGTTTCCAACCAAACCTACACACACTTTTTAGGCAGTATGGGAATGTATGGGGTATTTAAAGGGGGGGTGAAATGCTCGTTTTCACTCAATATCCTGTTAATATTGAGTACCTATAGAGTAGTACTGCATCCTTCATAACTCCAAAAAGTCTTTAGTTTTATTATATTTATAAGAGAAAAATACGTGTGACGTGTGTGCGGGGCTAAAGAATCACGAGCGCCAGTAGGCTTTTGCGTTGAGAGTGTTTGGAAGTTGTGACATTACCGTGAAAAAAAAAAAAAACATCATCCAAAACAAACCATGGCTAACAGTCAGATTCAGCCGTTTATTTATGATCCAGAATCAGATCCAGAGGCTGAAACTGAACGAGAGCAGCAGCAGCAACGACTCGCTCCGAGCGGGGCTCGAACCCGGGTCTCCGGCATGGGAGGGGATGCACTAACAAGGAGGCAGAGATATTTGAAGCAGTTTTACTCACCGCCTGCGGCTCCAACACACGATCGTGACCTCTTTTTCGTTTCGTTCATTATCCTTAAGAAATAAACGATACGCAAATCCGGCGTCAAACTGGGCCTTGTTTGTAAAACAAGCATCTTCGAAATTCAGGGAACAAACAAAAACACTTGCACAACGCCGTTGATGCTCTTTAAAAATAAACTCTGTCCACTGGTCCCTTAATGTTTTTTTTTTTTTTGCAATCTGTGTAGGGTTGTCTTGCCCTGGCAACCAAAAACACACTTCTTTTGTGAAATTTCACTCTCGCTCTGATCAGTGAAGTCTGTTGTGCTCTCAGTGCTCTGCTATACGGGAGCGCGCGCTCTTCCGGCAGAAGTGCCTCAGGACCCATATAAGGAAATTCCGCTCCATCTAACGTCACACAGAGCCATACTCGAAAAAAACTTTTCGAAACTTGTGACAAACCGGAAGGAGTATTTTGGGAACAGAAATACTCCTTCAAATGTACAACTTAATTTTTGAAACTTTGTCCATGTTTAGCATGGGAATCCAACTCTTTAACAGTGTAAAAAAACTCAGTATGCATGAAATTGCATTTCACCCCCCCTTTAATTTGATCTAAATAAAAAACAAGACTATGAAGGACACGAGTACAAGAAGATCAATATCTTAATGGAAACCACAGACAAAAATTAATGGCTAATTTAAGCCCCAAAATATATGTATACATTTTAATTGATAAATATATTTATTTTGGTGTTTGCTTTATTTATGCATTGATTTTCCAATTGAGAATGTCTCCACAGGAAGGTTTTGTCAGATTTAGGAACAATTTTGCCCCAAAACTGCAGCTAAGTACCATCACATTTACTTTACATTTACTTGTCACATTTTATTACATGATGTGTTCATTAATTGATCACAAATTAAATTTAGCTGAAAAAACATCCTCAAAAGATTATTTAAAGCTATTTTTGTGTTAAACGAGAAAGTATTAAGTAGACATTTCAAATAGTAGCTTAAGAAAGAAATATGTCATTTGATTCAACAAAATTAATTATACATAAAAGTTTAGGCTACAATGACCTAAAATAAACTATGGAACATAAAGGAAGATAATTTGAGAAACCAAAACATTTTTATCCAATGGAAGTCATTGGTAACCAAAACAGCTTTATTACCCACAGTCTTCACAATACCATCTTTTATCTTCCACAAAATAAAGTTAGTCATTCAGGTTTGAGTAAACGATGACAAGTTAAAATTTTTGGGTGAACTATACTTTTAAAGCCCCCCCCCCCCCTTTTAAACTGCCAGCAGGTGGGGTAAATGTCTTTATGAACCATTGATTCATTCGTTTGATTCCTTCAAAAGACTGACTCATTTAGGAATTCAGTAAACGGCTCTCTTTATTGAATGGACCTTTGAAACATCGATTTACCCGATTTGTTCAAAACCGTAGACTGTAAAAAAAGATGGACGACCCTCCTTCACTCTCTTCCATTGAAGAAAAGTGAAGCCATCAACGTCCCAAAAGGGCACGTCAAATTGTGCTGATTTGGGACCAGAGTCTGCACAGTATATACATTTACGACACTGAAGGCTGGAGTAATGACCTTAAAAATTCAGCCTTACATCACAGAAACAAAAGATAATTTAAAGTATAATAAAATTAAAAACAATTCTTTTAAATTGTAATAATATATCACAATATTCGATTTTTTTCTGTATTTTTCATCAAATAAATGCATGCTTGATTAGCAGAAGAAACTTCTTTCAAAAGCATTAAAAATAATGTTTCCAAACTTTTGGTCTGTACATATGGTTGTGTGTGAATTATGAGCTAATTCACATGAGAATAGACAAATTTGTCCCCAGAGGTAAACTTTCACAAACAGTATTGATGCAAAATTACACAAGCACACAAACATCTATATGAGAAGTCTCGGTAGAGACGTATAAAAAAAACAAGCTAACACTATGAAACTGCGCTAACATCAAAACAGACAAATAGCTAAAGAATTTCCTAAACAATGCTTTTGACCCGTTTTCCGATTCATTCACGCAACTCGCACATAAACCCGCTGATACACGCGCACAGACACACACACACTGCTTTCAGTTAAATACGAACGGGCCCGAAGGCATTTTCAGAAAACTTTCAGCCCTTGGGAAGGGGGCTGCTTGTACAAATGATTCTATTAGATTAGAGCTTTTGTGCGGCTGCCATATGCACAAAGCACCCTCTCCAGTTCTTATCTGCTCACAGCTCGTTTGTATAATTGTGAGCACTAAACACTTTGTGAAACTCCCGAACGGTCTCAATCAAATCCAAAAGAGCAACAGCATCATTTGAGCTCATCTAAACACAAGAATGACTTTTCCCACTAGTATTTATTAATTCATAGACAGTTTATGTCCGTTATTGGACCCACGGCTTGTTTGCCCAGAAGGCTTAAAGGGTTAGTTCACACAAAAATGACTTAGCTGTGTTTTACTCATCCCCGAGGCATCCTAGGTGTATATGATGGCGTTATATAAAAAAATTATCCTTGCTATTCCAAGCTCTATTGTTGCAGTCAGATTGTTGCAGTGCTTCAGTCCAAAAGAAAAGAGCTTCCATCCATAAAAAAAGTGCCTCACACTGCTCCGGTGGGGAGGGCTGACCTCATACGTCATCAGCCTGGAACTGCTTCCGTTTACAACTGGTGACGCAAGCTAGATTCAAGTGATTATTACATTTCACTTCTTTTGGACTGAAGCGCTGCAACATACGTTGACTGCAACGATAGAAGAAAGTCATATACACATAGGATGCCTGTGGGGTGAGTAAAGCACAGCCTAATTTTCATTTTTGGGTGAACTAACCCTTTAAAGCAGCCATTCTGAGTCCTGCTCTCTAATCAGATTGATCGTAATTATCTTTGTGTCGGAGCTCAAGGTGCCCTGGCATTGATAAGCCATTTAGTCTGTGTAGAAAACATGGCTTGCTGTCAAACGCGGATTTGAACCGGACTCAGAGAGAGCGATGCTGTCCGGCCAGGGGCTCTGTGATTCACACCCTGGTGAACTGCCCACCTAGACAGCGTTTTTGGGGTACATTTAAACAGTGGATGTGTTTCAAAACCTACTGAGCTACACAACGAGCCAGAATTTTGGGATATCAAAGGTCCATTCGAACACTGGCTGTCTTTCAAAACCTAGTGAGCTGCTTATCTAAACCGTATTTTTCCAAATCATAGGCGCATTAAATCCGATAAGAGCATTTAAATATGCCTGTAATGTTCAAATTTCTGTCCAGTAGGCAGAAGGCAGCTGACTAGGTTTTAAAACACAGCCAGTGTTTTGTCTCATTTGCTAGTTCGTTCTGTGTCATACAGAGTAATATGATAATGTGGAGTTACTGGCTCCTCACGCGTGGCGGTTCTCCCCTGCAGCAGGGCATTCCATCATGTTGAGGAATGGTGTTTTTTAGGCTATGGCTTGTTTTTGGCACTAATATATTCATATTACGGTGCTGTAACACCATAGATGAAGCCACTAACAGTCCCTAGGTGGACAGGGAATGTGCCACGAAAAAAAAAAAAAAAAACCTTCAGCAATTACCCCTCAACTGGACAAGCATGAAAGTTAAGGCACAATTACGTCTCAATAAAAAAAAAATCCAATATATCAATTAGGCAAAGTCAATTAGGACAACTCTTCTATTAGGATGGAAAATCTGCTGGTGGAAGCTGTAGGCTGTAGCAAGCTGCTAGGGAAGACAAAGTGTTTCAGACATTCACTATGATTTTCTTTCCCACTTTGTCATGATGTTTTCTTTTTCTGAAGGGAATTATGCGGCAAATGGAAATAAAATAGAATAAAATACTTTCTTGTTTAGTTGCATCAACTGCTGTGTGAATAGGCCCTCAGGCCAGGGACTTGCAGTGAATCTCTGCCACCTTAGGAAGCTGAATCATCATTATCATCTTTTTAAGATTCTGCTTATTGAGCAACTCTGCAAGCTTTTGACGTTTGACCTTCTGGAACCTCTGGATCCTCACCTCAATTTGTGATAACCTTTGTCTTTGTAGGGTGTGATGTCCAGGGCCGTTTCCTCCCATGTCTTCGTGATGCCTTCCAGTGTCTGTAAATCAGAGGTCAGCATTAGGCTTTTTAATGTTAGCACTAATCTTTCCAGACGCATTCGACCTCAGCACTGAACCCCACATTGGATTAGAGCTGGAAGGGCAGGCTTTGGTCTCGTGGGGATGTTAGACGGCTAGTGTCAGGAGAAGAACATTGATTGGGGCCCCCACAATAAACCTCATAGATGGAGTCTTTCTAGAAAAGCCAGACATGTGCCAATGACACTTCTCATTTATATATTTTAAAACCTAGCAAGCAGCCTACCTAAACAGCATTTTTGGACATCATTCAAACATTCAATTGATTACTAATCAAAAAATGAAGTTTTGATACTTATGCTAGGAAATCTACAGAATATATTCATGGAACACAATCTTTTTGACCCATACAATGTATTTTTGGCTATTGCAACAAATATACAAATATACCTGTGCTACTTATGACTGGTTTTGTGGTCCAGGGTCACATTTATCGGCTGTTTCTCAAAAGCAGAGTTGTTTTCTCAAAATGTGAGCTGCCTTTATAGGCAGGATTTGTATTAAAGTCAAAATAAAGCTGTTTGGTTAAAAAGTAACTTCTGTATGAGCTGTAAATCATACATTGCTATACTATTAGCAATAGACAATGAACCATTTTTGTCTGCAAAAAGCTAAAAAGGGAGCCACCTATGTTGTGAAGATGTTAGGCGACTAGTGGCAAGGAATTTTGATTAATCATGGACTCTTGCAAAGTGCCCCCAAAATAAAAGTCAGAGACAGGGTCTTTCCAGAAACACCATATGTGCAACGATGCTTCTCATTTACACTCTTTCTCTTCTTCTTCTCTCTCTGCGAGTGACTTCTAGGTGAACCGTTCTGTGCTTTGGGGGTTATGAGGGTTTGCTCTCCCATTGCCGCTCTCGAACCAAAGCTGTGTTGTTGTAACCTCTGCGAGCACAGAGCAGAACGTCTGGGAATCTCCCTGGGCCGAAATCGAGAAGAAAGAAAGGAAGAAAGTAGGAGAGAGGGGAGAGGGGAGGAGTAGAGCCTCCCACAGTCTGACAGTTGGACAGGGCAGCGCTCCTCTGCAGGGGCAGTAAAGGCTGTGCTGAAGGAAATTAAGCGCAAGGCTCATTTCCCCTGTGGCCGGCACACATGACCTGTGACTGCAGCCTGGGGACAGACGCCTCCAGCAGCACTGCGCTCATACTGTACTGCACTATTACTGAACACAGTCCAGGAAATTTTCCTTTTCAAGTCTAAAATAGGACTATAAACCAGTCAACTCATAGGCCTGTTTCACACATCCTGCGTCTGTGTAGCTTGTACTTTTACACCAAAGGCATTTCTGCTGTGTAGCAGCTCTATACAGAAAATAAAGTAACTGCTGGTTTACTACATTGCATATTTCTTCCAATAACAGCCATAAATTAATACAAATAATATAATGGATATCGGAAGTGGGCCATTGAGAATTATTACAAACTTGATATCCATGAAATCTAATTTACATGAGGATGTGGAATGACATTTATATCCAAATGCTTTACCCAGATCCCAAAGCATAGCTATAAACAGCTTAAAGCGTCTGGATTCAGTCAATCTTTACTGAATAAAAAGCGCTCTTTGTGACTTTGCATCAGCTGACATGGAGATGTTTTTCAAGCAATGGGGGACTTATTCTACTCTCAGTATTATGTTGCTTCATAAAAGCCAATATTACAAAAAATATATAGTTTTAATAAACATTTTACAGTACACGTTCAGCATTTGTTTCTGATGAGTTTTGTAGAAGCCTGTTTAGGCATCAGAGAACAAAACAAATAAATACACTACAGTTCAGAAGCTGCTAAGCTTTTTTAAATGCTTCTGAAAAAAGTAATGATCATCAAGGCTGCATTTATTTGATCAAAATTGTAAAAATATAAAAAATGAATGTGTTAAAAGTTACAAAATTAAAGTGTGAAATGCGAAATATTATTATAACTTTAATATCTGAATATATTTTTGAATGTAATTTATACATATGCATGCTTAATTTGGTGGAATATATATATATATATATATATATATATACAGTTTTATTATTTTGTAAAAAGTGTTTTCATTTATTGCTCTTTTGCAAAATAAAAGTATACATTTCTTTAAAAAAACCTCAAGCATCAGAGCAGTAGTGTAGAAAAGTTAACTGTGACTTGATATCTTTAGATTGTGACTTTAATTCACTCTATGTGATTTTTAAACTTGAAACTGTAAATATATGTCATAATGGTGAGTTATTTCACATTGTGAATATTTCATTTACCTTTTTAATGTTTTACTCTGAGACAGAAATCATAAATGACATGCAGCGAAACAAAGCTTGGCATTAAAGTGCTACTTTTATTGCTGCTCATGTGCTGAAATGCTGTAGTGTGGGCGCCAAATGGGAACCAAAAAAATTGCCTGTAATGCCACAAATGCAATGTGTGAAACAGCTTTAAAGTAATTAAAAATCTGACTGTAGTGTAACCCTAAAGCAGTTTGATAACTTTGTACTCATAAACACCACTGCCTTTACATTCAAACAGCTGACCAATGAAAATCTGCCCTGCTGCCAGACTCTTAGACTGGAGATCTCTGCTGTGATTCTCTGCTGGGTTCAGTCTGACGACCGGATGTCACCCTGAGGATATCATCTTTGACCTTCTAAACCTGACCTCTGACCATAATCCTCCTGACAGTGATTTTCCTTTTCTCTTTAACATACTGAACCTCTCAGGAGCTTATGCACTGCGAGAGGAGCAGAGAGAATTGAACCTTGATGAACTTACAGTCCTACACACAGCAAAAAGAAATAGAAACAAAAGCGAAAAGGGAAGACACTCCTAAAAATAAAGGTTCCAGTTAGAATCGAAAGGAGTTTTACAGCCTCATACTATCTGAATCATATGATATACTTTTTATTCATTTATTTTTTTCCCTATGAGGTCAACTTAATTTGTTTTTTAGGTTTCCATAATGTTTTAAGTGAAAGTTTCTGTACATTTTCAAATACTATTTCAAAGGATCAGGGACAGTTTGATGTATCTTTTGCTTTAAAAAAAACTCAGAGTCCAAAACATAGATCTGAAGAACCTAACAACTAATAAAAAGGACATTGTTCATTTCGAATAAACCATACACAGTGGCAAAACCAATGAGAAAACTGGTTGTTTGATGCACTTTCGTTTCAGAAAAGAATGTTTCTTATAAACTGTTTTCTGTAAAATCTTTAACTAAAGAATCTTTTCAAGCTTTTAGTGACAAAAGGAAATAAATGAACCCAAATGAGAAAAAGAGAGTTCTGAGGAGGATATCATACCTGTTCTATGGAGAGCTCTTTGCTGGCCGCTCCTGATATGTCACTGATCTGCTCTGCATGGTGGTCCAGACCCAAAGCCACAATCTTCTCCAGAGTGAAGTCTGCACTGCTTGGGTCAAATGTCTGCTGCACTTCTTGCCTTATTTGGTCCCAATGTCTAAAATAAACAGATCCACAACATCTTTTGAAGACAAAATCTGACTGGCCAAGATCCTTTGACATTAACACATGAATCTGAGCTCAAACAGGGTGGAAAACCCATTGATCAAAGCCATTTGATCTATTCCAAAACCTAATTTTAAGACAACATAGACTCAGTTTCGGAGATAAAGCCTTTTCCAAAAGGAAGCTACTTAATTATGCTTCCTCCTAGAATTCGTCCAAATTCTAAAGTTGCATGAAACCTTTATAGCAAAGGCAAAGCCAGAATACACTGTGCTGAAATAAAAGATAAATACATGGAAGAAAAGTATTTTAAAAAAAAATCTAAATACATTCTTATATATATTAGAACACATATATAATACTGAAAAATATTGCATATGTCAGAAAAAGTTCATTCAAATGTTTATATATTGATGGATGATTATTCAGCCCAATAGGTTTTGAGAGCTATTGTTTAGGCCATTAGGAGAAATTATGTTTGTAATTCATTATTAAAGTTATGAAACAAAAGAATGTGTGTTATTTGGAGTATTTCAAGAGCTGAAGAAAAACAGTCGACTGCGCTCTTCTGTTACAAGAGACTGGTCATGTTGACGGTCAGATTTTGTCCTAATAACCAGGTGTGACGGGCGACGACAGCGCAAGGATTGATTTCTCCCGTGAGAGATCCCGCAGGCATGATGCACAGCTTGTTGTCTTCTCTCAAAGAAATCCACAGAGACCGTCAGTACATCTGATCCACACCAACACACAACACCGCTATTTCAAAAAAAACATCCTGCCAATGACTCGCCCCTCTGAGATCAGGCCCGAGCATTCTGGGACGCGATCTCTTCTACGGGTGCCTGTTTTTCTTTGGCTCCTCTTGTCTCCCGTTCCGTCGGTCGTGGACTTCTGAGGCTGGAGCTCTGTTTATTTTCATCTGCTTCCCTGATGTGCTGCACTGGCCAGCGGGAGACGCTAACAGGGATCTTTCAGAGGGTTACATCAGTGTGATTAACCGGCTGTCATCAGGGGAACGTGGGACCTGTCTCTGCCGTCTCCACCAGGGCCGTTCTAGCACGTCTGATTGGGGCCGATGGGCTGTTGTTTTGGGAATGCAAGATCCAATCAGATGGCTTTGGGTGCGAATGACAGGGCAGAAGAAAAACGAAGAGCGAAAAAACGACACGTTTCTCTCGGCAGGGATGGCATCAGAGTGCACAAACGCTCTTGCGTGACAGAAAGGACAGAGGTGACGAGCTGTAACTGAGAGCTGGCTGTCAAGGTGTGGGATTACAGCTGATCCTAGAACAGCAATCGGCACCAATCCTCTGCTGCTGATGATTATCAACCAGCGCACCTCAGGTCACAAGCTACAGAGGGCAATATCCCGAACAGAGAGAGGTTACAAAGAGAGATTGACAACATGAAAGACGACAGTGTCGTTTTGTCAGGAACCACTCTTGATAAGGAGGATTAGTGTGAGGATGACACTTCATTATACTGAGGACACTGATTCGCGTGTGTGTGTATGTGTGAGGAAGACCCCCACCTCTCTCTCATGGCTGGATTTCTGAGGTCTATGATCAGTGGTATGATTTTCTTAAACTGCATGATCCTGTTCTTGGTGAAGTCCACAACCTCCCAGTGCTTGTCCTGAAAGAACACACATACAGTACATTGTAAAAGTCAGGCTCCCACTGCAAGCTTCGTGCTGTGTTGTGATGGAATGATCTCCTGTCAGTAGAAAAGCACCCAAAGGGTCTGAATCAAGCAGGTGTTTCTAATCTGCTTAAAGCTAAATGTCAGGATAATGAGAAGCTGGTGAGAAGAGAAGCTAAATTAGCATTAAAGGGTAATTAGCTACACAAAAGGGCTTTTATCACAGTTACAAAGAGAAAGGAAGAAATGAGAGTCTCTGCTGGACCCTAATGAAGCAGCATCAGTCTGTGTGTGAGTACAGTAGACGATGAGTGAGAGACTGAGACATCACTGATAGCGGTTAAGTGGGTCCTGATGGCTGCTAGATTTTTTTTGTGAAGGTCATAGTATTCAACCTGTTAACTGTGGTGCTTAATTAAATTTCAAATTAAAAGTGTATATTAATAAATTGTATTTGTATTGTTTTTATATATTATACCTGTACATAATACAACACCTGGAAAGAAATAAGAGTCTGTGCTGAAAACATCAAATGTGAAGATGAAATGTGCATCACTTCCAGGTACATTAGCAAATCAAAAAGTGTAAAAACATTACAATATACAGTACCATTTAAATATTTGATGTTAGTAACCTTTTTTGTGTTTTTGGCAGCCATTACTCATTCTCAACTGATCCTTCAGAAAAGTATTTTTTATTATCAGTGTTGAAAACGGTTGTGCTGCTGGATATTTTTGTGGAAACTTCCAATTCTACTGGCCCAAATCTTTTGAACTTTTTAAAACATTTTTTTTGTATTTATATATTTTTATGTTTACTATTTATGTATTATTTTAGTGTTATATTTTGGCACATATTTATGTAATTGACATAGCTTAAACAATAAAATCTGTACTATTCAGAAGACCAACATCGTTCATTGGAAACTCCCATAAATGTGAGTTTGGCCATGGAACTGACTTAAGTTAAGTTAACACCAGAGATGTAGAGTGTGTTGTGCTGGCTTGCCTTGAAGTCTCTGCTGAGTGTGTGGAGTCTTTTGAACATGGTCTGAGCGGTGTTATCCATGGCCTCGGTCTGCAGAGAGGCCAAGTGACCCCCCTTCCACTCGTCCCAAAGAGCCTTCCACTGCTGGGCGATCTCCCATACCTGCTGCAGGTAATTCATGTCCTACAAACACACACACACACAAACACAATCTAAACGTCAGCCGATAGTGAACCAGAAGTGTTTTTACAGTGTACTGTAACAGCAGTGAATAGGCACCTTCTCAAGAGTGAGGATGTCTTTAGAGGCTGGTTGTTCAATATTAAAGATGTTGAGACCATAACGTATGTTCTGCTGCTCTTCCTTAAGAGCCTCCAACTGGGCACGCAGCTCTGATACCTGCTGCAGTGCAGAATCTGGGGCTACACTGCTGCCAAATGGACCTGCACATACATATACGTACAAATAAGACTATATACATGAAGACAAAGATAAGACCACACACACAAGCACAAAGATGCATATAGTTAGGTTTCCCCCAAGCTCAATGGATTCCTATTGGCCAGAAAGTTAGCGAAGTGAGCATGTTTCTCACAATGTGCTATTAATGTGGTTTCACAGTTGGGAGCTCAGCGGGTCAGTAGGTCTCTTTTCTGAGCAGAGTGTGAGTTCTGGCTCGGACCCAGCTCCGCTCACAAGCCCGGACTCCCACGATCCACGCGCACTTGCGACAGCTTTGATTTACGAGAGATTTGATCTTTTGAAAAGCGCCTCATTCATCTCAAGATGGCAACACACAACGCTCACAGTAACACACAGGAACACACTCACACAGACACCAGCAGGGCTCGTTATCTGCCCCAGAGGCCTCTGTGATATGTTTATAGGCGCTACTGTTTACGTCTGTCAGCGTTTATAATGGATACCATCAAACACACCGGCTAAATCACACACTTGCATCTCCGGCAATTACAAAAAACAGACATTTACACAATTCAGCATTAAGATGAGCCATTAAGCAGCATGTGAAGATCCATTGGGGATCTTCAGTCAATATTTGTGTAAAGTCTGATTTACTGAAGCATTTAGAACATGATGAAGTGCGTCGCTAGAGCAGAATGCATTCAGGAGAGCATTGGTGTTGAGAGGTTTGATGACACCCATTCTCTCTCTCCGTTGTGCCAGAGTAAAACGTAAAAGAAAATCTAATTAGCAAATATTAAAATGTGCTAAATTTTTGATAAATCTGCCTTGGAGACTTCAACCAATCATACATGTTTAATTGGCTCTGTGCTGAGAAACGCAATGTCATATTTTTCCTCCTCGCCGGATGTGAGAGGGAAAGTCATGCTGGGTCCATGGAGAGCAGGAGATGAGATTTTGAAGGGGCACCTTGGCAGGGGCCAGTAGTATGTGTTTGGACTGAATGAGTGTGATATTATTGAAACCATCTCTCTCTCTTGAATACAAATTTCTCCTTGCACAAAGCTGCTTCCTGGCCTCATTAACCTGAAGGAGCCCGCCATTGTTTGCAGGAACAATCCAAACAATCCTGCCGTTTTCAACAAGTTGCAGCTGCCGCCCATGTTCGGAAATTCTGTGGTTGGGGGAAATAATGACGTGAGCATTGAGCGTGTTTGCCACGTGTTGATTTAGTGCAAAGCTTTTGCGTTAATCGGCTGTGCCAAAACTCGTACTTTGTCTGAATCAAGACGGAAAGGCTTTTGGACTCATACTGAGAGGAGAAGAACATAGGAGAAAAAGACACAGGGAAAGAATGGCAGGAGATCAAACTGAAAAACAACAGACTTCACAGAGCTATCAACGATCACAAGGTAACGCAAGCACAATGGAAATGAGATGGGGAGCGAATGAGCAAAGAAGTGCAAGAAAATGGGAAGAATGAAAGAAGGTAGAAGGAAAAGTAGGACAAAAACTCGGTCCTCTTTGATACAATTCGGCACAACGTGACTTTGTTTGTGAAGAGAGGTGGCAGCGCGAGACAGAAAAAAGAATTTTTCAATCCCATTTTTAATAGAGCAAAGAATAACCAGCGCAGAGACACCAGCATGAGATAGAGCAGCATTACGGGACAATAAGAGAGAGAGAGAGAAAGAAAGAAACAGGGTGGCAGAAAGGCTGAGAGTGCAGTCAAGGGCAGGATGTCAGCGTGACGGTCACTTCTGCTGTAGGTGAGGCTCCATGGCGTTCTGAAACATTATCTCAAGGCTAATTGGTTGTGATGTGCCGTGGAGCATGTGGGAGGTTGATGGCTCTACCCAGCACTCCCCACCATGCAGAACACCCACAGTCCCAGAAAGCAAAGGCCTGCAGTGCCGCCCATGTAGCGAACTGACCTACAGAAAAAGAGGCATGCTGGGATGTGAAGCTCACAGTAGGGTCTGAGACAGCACTGGCAGTCATCCTACTGACCGTGTGTTTGTATGTCTGTGTTTTCCCATTCGGTAACATTCAAATCTCTCACGCTGATGTGTATGTGTGCGTTCACCATTGCTATTGAAGCTCTGCAGGGCAGACTGTGTCTTCTTCTTAAACTCCTCAGAGGAGAGGACCAGCCCACTCTTCATCATGTCTTTGTGTTTCTTCAACATGATGTTACTGTCAATCACAACCTGCTGGAACCGCACCCACTCTGAATTCAGAGCCTCCAGCAACTCCAACACCTACAGAGATGGAAAGAAAGAGCAAGAGAAAAAGAAAATCTAAGAGTGCTGAAATAAAAATAAAAGCACAGTGAAATATGGAATGGAGGCAAGAGATGAAAGTGTATTTAGAAGACGATTTGACTGGAGGGAGTGTATGTGTGTGTGTGTGGCGCGACACTCACAGCGGGGTCGACGGCAACCTCGTATTTCTCAAGGATGGCAAACTGCTCGTGGATGGGCGGAATCTGACTTTCTATCTTACTCAGATCTGCCTGCAGAGTTTCCAGAAGTTTTAGACTCTCTCCCAACTCCGGCAGAGTCTGAGGAGGCTGAGACACCCTGAAAACACACACAGCCAATGAATTAAATGAATTACACACAGTAACTCAGAACTAGTCACATATAGATGCTCAAAACATAATGAGCTGCCTACCAATGTAACTTTTTAGTGTAAGTCGCTATGGAGTTGATAAGGAATTCTGAGTGGTTTTTAGCATGATGAAATGCTGTGGCAGGGCTGTTGCTACACAACAAAAATGCTAAATTTTGTAACTACAATAAAATGGACACTGAAATAGAAACTACTGCTAATTCAAAATATTAATAAAAAACTACAACAGTATCTCAACGATACCAAAATAACACTGGCTCAAGTCAAAAGAGGCCATCTCTGAATCTCCATGGTATTCTCTTGCTAGTCGATGGAACTATTTATTAGAGTGTCAGGCCATTAGCTTAGCAACAAGCTAATGCCAGACTCTATTGGAATCAACAGCGAGGTTTGTCGAGTCTCTTATGCTCTTCACGTGAGGGGTGTTAATTGCTGTGGCATGCATGAGTGACCATTAAAAGGGTCGCTGCCCATGAAGAGCGTTTCAAATTGGTCACTTATGAGGTTTCATTTCAGTTAGGATCCCAGCTGTTTATATAGAGAGCAGACAGTGAGGCACGATTTTGGAACAGAGCTCTCACACACACCTGAGAGCGTTTTCCTGCAGGAAGCTGTGCAATTCCTTTAGTTTGGCACTGGCCATAAGGCTGAGCAGCTGTGTGAACTTGCTCTGCCACTCGTTACAATGCTGCAACAGAGAGAATTTGAGCGGAGAACAGTCCAGCAACACAAACTGCAGACTTAACACTGTCTCCTCCTTCTGGACGTTATTCGCCACCTCTGTGTATCTGCACAAAGAGAGAGAGACAAAGCATAAATGAAGTATTCTCTACACTACATATTCTCATTACCGCTTTTGTTGGTACATTTAAAGAAAAACAATGATTTTAATTATTACTAATTGACACTAAATTACTTAAATTACTAAATTATTTAAATTGATCTGTGAGATAATGTAATTTAATTGTTTATTTTTTTCCTCACTCATAATGGTTGCTCTATTAATATCAATTTAATTTGTCATCTCAGTACAACATACCTACTGTAAATGAAATTAAGTTTTTCGAGAAAAAAAAAAGATGTTCAGCATCATTTGATTTTGTGAGTGAGTGTGAAGATAAAGCAAGAAATTAAATTAAACATAGTCATATAGAATAAAATGTGTCTGTGCATGCATTAATTGATGTGAAAAAAACGAGGGTGGCAGGCATCACACAAGTGTCCTCCCAGCATGCACAAGGTCATTATGCACAATCAAACACAAAGTCTCTATCTCACTGCAAACACTCTCTTTCTGATTCACACACACACTCAAGCATCCATTGTTGACATGATAACGATTTGGCGAGTGAAGATCAAACCTATAGGGAAGAGATGTTGACCCTGCCCCTCTGTGCTACAGACACGTCAATAGTCTGAAAGGCCATCACATCATTTCTCATGTGACCTCAAACACACCCCTCTAGTGTGCTATCATGACTCATGCATTTTAAATCTCATAAGAGATGCATGTATGATAGTGAGAGAGAAACATGGTGAATCCTTCAGTGGATTTGTTCACTAAAGAAACTTTTATTTTGCTAGTAGCACTGCGAATAATACAGAAGCGCACAAATCTTACTAGCACATACTTTTTGACCATTTAGACCCTGCTTTTACAACCTTAACAACTATTTTTTCTACAAAAAGAGAATGAAGGACAGTGACACCGGACCTGGCTATGTCAGCGTCAAAGGAGGTAACTGTAGGGTTTAGCCGCTGGTAGCGCTGTATAAAGCCGTCTTTTTCGATTTCCCAGATCTCTCTGTGTTTGTCCCAGGTCTTCAGGTAGGTCTGCAGGTAAGATGCATTAGTCACCATTCCTGCAGCTATAGCTCCCTGGATCTTACAGATCTCTTCATCTTGCTCTGAAACAGAAAATGAGTAAAGCATTGTTGATGCCATTACATTAAGTAATACACAACTGATGATGGGAATGGATTTCTTTTCACCCAAAAATTAAAGTTCTCATCATCAATTAGTCACCCATGCGTCATTCACTTCCTTCTTTGAGTCGAATACAAAAGAAGGATTTTGTATAAAGAGAATGGATCCATACAATTCTTCATAATGACTATTATAGATATAAGAGTTTGGAATGAGATGAAGGTGAGGAAACAGGAATAAAAAGAAGGCATTCTTGCAAACGTAGTGGGGATATGGTGAATGAGATGGAGAGAGGGTGTACCGATGATGCTGTGGATAGGTTTTCGCTGAGAAGCCTGGCGGGTCAGCAGGTCTGGCAGACGTTTGAACCCTGTCATGGTCTTGATGAGCTGAGAGCTAATGCTGTTCACTATGTGGGCCAGTTTCTGGAGAGAAGGGGAGAAATCCACCTGGAAAAACAAACACAAATACATTCAATGGAAATCATTTTGTGAAACAAACTGGAAAAATAATAAGGACAAAATCGTTATATTCATTAATTACAAACTAGGGCTGCCAAATTATAACAACAATTACATTATCTAAATTTTGTTATTTATTTAAAAACTAAAAAGTTTGTAGTCAGTACGTTTTGTTAACACATATATAGCAATGATACATTACATTTATCAAAAGTGATAGTAAAGACATCTTATTTTACAAATGATTTCTATGTTGAAAATAAATACTGTTTTGAAACTTTCAAATAATATACATATATTCAAAGACACATTAAAGGGGTTCTATTATGCTCTTATGCTCCTATTATACAAAGTCTTGATTTTGTTTTGGGGGTGTACTAGAACAGGCTCTCATACTGGGTTGCTTGAAAAACACATTCTTTTTCACATATTTTACATTATTACAGCACTTCTCTCCTCAGTCTGGCATGAACGGCTCAAATGGTTCCTGTATCAAATGAAAGGCCACTTTCTGCAATACGAAATGTGATTGGTTAGCTAGGCCAGTGTGTGTTGTGATTGGCAGCACTCGACGCCTGGTCGAAACATGTCATGCTCCTTACCATAGCCGCCTGCCAGCTTTAGTGTAAATACTGCGTCAAAATCAAATCAATTTGAGCGCGATTTAAACTCGGATGATTGCAACCACTCTTAGTTCTTCTGCCTTGGGAAAATCATTTAGTGATAACACTCGGTGACTCCTCTAGTGCGTCTCATCCCATTCATCGATATGTGATATCACAAATCCCGGAAATATGCATTGTAGGGCAAACAAGTTGTTTGTTGTAGTTTTTAGAAAAGTGATTTCTGTTAAATAAAATATCTACTTTTGACTTGGACTTTGAGCTGTGTAACTTTGCTGATCTTTTTTTTATGCTCAAACAGCAACATTACAGACTGACTAAAGTCGAAAAAGTTAAAAAGCATAATAGTTCCCCTTTAAAAAAAAATTATTGATCACCAAATCAGCCTACAAGCATAAGCATATAATTTCTGAAGGATCATGTACCAATGAAGAATGGATTGCTGAAAATTCTGCTAAGCCAACGCATGAATTAATACAATATTTCAAAAATATGGTCCCACTTTATATTAGGTGGCCTTAACTACTATGTACTTACATAAAAAAATAAGTACAATGTACTTATTGTGTTCATATTGTATTGTAAAACACTTGCTGCTATTGAGGTGGGATAGGGGTAAGGTTAGGGAGAGGGTTGGAGGTATGGGTAAGTTTAAGGGTGGGTTAAGGTGTAAAGTATGGGTCAACAGTGTAATTATAAATGTAATTATAGAAATTAAATACAGATGTAATTACATGTCGTTATTTTTTTAAATATAAGTACAATGTAAAAACATGTATGTACACAATAAGTACATTGTACTAAATTATTAATTAAAATGTAAGTACATAGTAGTTAAGGCCACTTAATATAAAGTGGGTCCAAAAATATATTTAAGGAATTTTGATTTGTAAATATATATAGTTTTTACTAAAAGTTGACCAACAAAACCTTTCTAGTTAACGTTAAGTGTTTTTTTCCTATGTAAATTAACTGAAAAGGAATTATTCACAAAATCATTTACAAAAAATACAACTAATCAAATGATATGTTGATGAGGACCTTTTCATATTGATAGGCCAAAAATGTTTTGACTGTTCACCTGTGAAGATTCATCATGAAAGTATGTAAATGTTACCACTCTGATTCTGCTAAGGAAAGTTTTCAAATATGGACTCATGAGTCTCAGATTCAGTTTGAATTTTTATTCCTGAAATAACAGAATCTTGATCTTGATCTTGGTAGCTTGTCCAGTGTCTTGTGGTTTCTGTGACTGTTTATAATTGTCACGCAGCAACTATTGTACAAGCGTGAATTCGGTTGTCGATCAACCTGCTCTTGGTGTGAACAGACTATTCATCAATTATTTGTTTTGCTTATTCATTTTGCATTCAGTGCAAACGGGCCTTTAATGGTGTGTCCTGAGCTAGCATTAATGCATTTCCCTTCCCTCTGGCACTTAAAGTGCTTTGCCTGAGGCAGTCTGTCTCCACAGACCAATGCAACCACTGTCCCTAAAATACACTCAATTAAGTCACACTAACGTTTCTGCTTTTTCTTTCCCACTGTGTTTAGCTGACTAAGCATCATGGGACATCACCCATAGGCCTTAGTCCAAATATACCTCTGTAGAGCTGAGTAGAGTAGAGTGCTGAATAACGCAGCAGTGCTGCCGCAGCTGTGATCTTTAGAGGTCGTGGTGTTCTGAATGCCCTCTGCTTGATGTATGATAGTGTCTTTATGCTGTATGTAAAACACATGGCCAGCAGCTCTCCGTGACCAACACAATGATTTGCACTGACACAGTTTTTGTATTAATACTTTTTGCCTTGCAATCACAGAGTTTATGATGTCTAAATGTAAGGTAAGTGTCATCTCATCACGTAAGCAGGGGAAGTCATGGCCTAATGGTTAGCGATTTGGACTCATGACCCAAAGGTTGCGAGTTTGAGTCTCGGGCCGGAAGGAATTGTAGGTGGTAGGGAGGGAATGGTCAGTGCTCTCTCCACCTTCAATACCACATTATGCCCTTAAGCACGGCACCGAACCCCCGGGCACCACAGCATAAAAGGCTGCCCACTACTCTGGGTGTGTGTTCACGGTGTGTGTGTTTACTGCTGTGTGTGTGTGTGTGTGTGTGCACTTTAGATGGGTTAAATACAGAGCATGAATTCTGACCATACTTGGCTGTATGTCACTTTAACTTCTTTTATCAATAGCCACTACATTATTAGGTTTGACAAATATTAGATTTGAGTCTGTCTGTGTGTACCTGAGCAGGAGATCGAGGAGTCTGTTGTGTCAGTACCACCTCTACTCTGAATAAGGGGTTTGGAGATGTCTTGCCATCTCCATTGATGGCTTTAGAGAGCTCCTGTAGAGAGCGCTTTATATTCACACGAAACGCCTCCTCAATCATTCGGTCCATCTTCTCCATGTATGACACCCAATGCTGTTGCACCTGAAAGCACACACAAATATAGAAGTCAATGGGAAGTCCTTACCATGACAACCTCAAGCTACTTTAGGTTGTGCATTGTGCGGATTTTACACCAACAACATTCCTTAAACAAGGTAAATCATTAAATCACAATCTCAAAAAGTTCATTGCTTTAGTAGAAAAGATCCTAAGACAGTCCAACCTCTGGGCCATCGAGGTGGAAGGTCCCGTAGACTCTGGCCATGATTTTGATGATGTCCTGGTGAGCGTTCTGCAGTCGGAGCAGCTGGCTACGCTGATGACTCTGCTGATCCTCCTGGAACTCCAGGTCTCCATAGACCATCTTGCCATCCACATGCACCAAAAGCAGCTCACTGATCTGCTCGCAGAGCCTAGAGGCAGCTAAGCTAGCTGCCTTATACTCATCCACCATTAACTGCACCTGTGGGAGAGATGAGAGATCAAAAGCAGAGAAAGCAGAAAAACATAGATAGAGAGCAAATGTTAATCTCAGAACACACAGCTTAGTAAACTGGAAGATTTGATCATTTTCTTTATAAAAGTTTTGTACACAAAGCTTCTCTACAAAGCAATTCAGCAGCAAGCTTGTCTTAACGTCAAACACTATGTTACTGGATCATTTACAATAACACATTTTCTAATGCATATTGCAGACACAATTGTCAGGAATAACCTATTCTTGACATTGTTGTGCTATTATTTAAAATTAGATTCCACTTTACTGGTCTTTCGCCGTTCCAAATCCACAATACTTAAGCAAGTATATATGGAAATACATGTTTTACCTGTAGTGAGGGGGAACACACAATTAGTTTTGACTAAATGCTCTGAGAAGAGTTATTGCACAAAGCAACCATTAAAAGCTCAGGTGCTCCTCCATTAGGCTGTCCCATCTAATGACCAAATTGAGGAAAATTAATTGCATTGAATTGCAAAGCAAAAAAAAAAAAAAAGGAGAGAGAGTGAGAGAAAAACAACAGAGTGAGAAAGTGTTGATGAAAATCTGAGTGGGACTTAACTGAAAACTAAAAACTAAACAAAAACAACCTTAAACACAAACAAAAAAGCAAAAACAAAAATAGCAAAAACAACACAAAAGAAAAGAAAAGAAAAGGCAGAACAGGTGTGAGAGGAATGTGGTGGGAGAAGGACTGAAAACACATTCAAACAGAGCAGCAGGGGTTTTCCAGCAGGATTTTCCAGCTCATGTCTCCCTCTCTCACTCTTCTACAGAAATAGATCTGATTTCAACCTATCCCTGTGCTTAAAATTAAAGGAGGCAGTTCTTATCCACAAAGCATCAAGCTTTCACATCCAACAGCTCTCTATTCAATCTGTGGAGGGCAGAGATGCTGAGACGTTTCTGAGAGTTTGCACAGAGGTTCTCAGAAGCATCTTACATGCCGCATAATCTCACACTTCCTTCCAGCTCTGGATCCAGCTCGTCTCATGACTTTTTCATGGGATGAAACGTGTCACATGAAATAAGCCTCAAAGGGGAAGATTACTCTACGTGCAGGAGTGTGTAGAATGTATACTTGCATTTCTAAGTGTGTGTGGGTGTGTGTAAGCTCAGATGTGTCGTGTTCTCCACACTTCTCCATTACCGCTGAAGCTGTTGCCAGCTCTGTTTTGGGCTCGAAGGATGTCTGACACTGACTCTGATGTGAACCTGATCCCACCCCTTCACCCCCCAGCTCTCTCCAGAAAGTGAGAGAGAACTGGGAACAGTGGCGGCATGAACGTGGCTGGCTGCCTTTTATTGTGAATGCTGGGGCTGTTTATACTGAGAAATGCCTGTGTGGCCTTTATTAAAGTAGATGGGGCATTCTGCTTGCATGCCTTTGTGTATGTGTGTGTGCGTCTTTACCACATGGCTAAAGGCCACTGCCAGTGCTTTAATATCATATTGCCTTGTACAATGTAAGAGTGATGGACAGCCAGCAGAGGAAGTGAATAGATTTCACAATTGCTCTCCACTGAGTTGCACTTCCATTCTCAGTAAAGCCTGCTGCCTTATTCTTGCATTACAAAAGCAATATCAGCCAGCAAAAAGGACACAGTTGTATCAGAACAAAACAACAGCAAAGTCTCCTGTTCCTGAAAAACCATAGCTAGGGTATAAAATTAACTTTTTTTTCTACACCTGCCGATATTGGGTGACTTGAGAAAGTTTACTAGCCATAAGTATTTCTTACCTGCCATTAAAGCTGCAGTAGGTAACTTTTGTAAAAATATATTTTTTACATATTTGTTAAACCTGTCATTATGTCCTGACAGTAGAATATGAGACAGATAATCTGTGAATAAATCAAGCTCCTCTGGCTCCTCCCAGTGTCCTATTGCCATTTGCAGTTACGGACCGCTCCCAGTAAGAAACAACCAATCAGAGGTCCGGTCCGTAACTTTGTTTGTGTTCAAAATGTAGAAAAATGTATATAATAAGCGAGTACACCATGAATCCATTTTCCAAACCGTTTTTTAGCTTGTCCTGAATCACTAGGGTGCACCTATAATAAGTGTTTATATTCGGACTATTTTAGATTGCTTCGGGGATACCCCGGCGGAGTAACCCAGTACCTTTGTGATTCTTCATAGACATAAACAGAGAGAAGTAGATCTGGCTACGATGTTCTTCCGCAAGACGCAAGCAGTTCTGTTTATTAACCGCTAGAGCGTCAAAAGTCCTACCGCAGCTTTAAGATATATTCTGCACTAGATTTTATTGAAAAATACACTACTGTCCAAAAAGAGAGAAAATAAAATAAATGAATGTTCTTTTTCTGCAGAGATGCATTAAACTGATCAATAGTGACAGTAAAGACTTGCATTGTTTCCAAAAATTTACTATTTTACATAAATGCTTTAAAACTTTCTATTCATCAAGGAATCCTAACATAAAAAAAGGATCACAGTTTCTACTGTTTTCTTAGAAAGAGCGTAAGTATACATGGGAAACAATTTGATTTATATAGTTGATGTCTTTCTAATAAAGTGCCAGCTATCTGTTATATTTATGTCAAAGCCAGCACTTCTTCTCACAGTCCAAACCCTAACCTGTTGGTCTATCTCCTAAGATGTGAGAAAAGTTCTAAACCCCTTAAAACTAACTACAACTGAAATCCAAAATCTGAAATCAAAACTCAATGTAAAAGTTGTAAACATCTGTCATTCACTATAGATGTGTGCTTTATAAGCTTTTAAACAGCAAGCTTATATTTGTCCTGCCAGATATCTGCATTTGCTGTCTGTTACACAGCTCAAATCTCAGACCACATCTTAAACCTGTGGTACTCTGTAAAACAAGAAACTAGATGTCTAGAATTCTCTTCAATTTTTGGACTCAGGAGGTTTCTCTACTTAAGAAACCAGACTGCTGTCCACATCGGGCTTCTTGCCTAGCTAGCTGTCCATCAGCTTTACCAGACAGACCATGCTGGCTGACCAGCTCCACTAGCTATGTTTTTCTAGTGGCAATGCACTGGACCAGCATTGAAATTCATATTGCTCTGATCAGGGCAAATCCAGAAAATCTCTGTCTGCCTGAGGAACACAAGCTTTTCACTCTACCATCTGTTTGGCCACAGTTTTCTGTTGTGTGTATTTGCGTGTGTGACAGAAACTACTGACCTTGTTGGCGTGCACTCTGCAGTCATTGATAAAGACGTTGGCTGTTCCTTTTGTGGACCAGTGCAGTTTTGAAAGGCCTGGCTGGATTTTCCGATCCAGGAACCGAATTCTCTCAGAAAAGAGGCCCATCTCATCTGCATTTAGAGCCTTAATGATTCTAATTGAGATTGAACACAAACATATAAGGTTAAGTTCGCTGTTGTTTATTCCCCCATTTTCATCTTAAGTCTTTCAGGCATTGACAAGTTTCTTTCACAGCATTTTTCAAAAACAAGCAAGGCCATTTTAAAAGCATAACAGAACAAGAGGGTGGTAAAAATGGATTAACAAGTCTTATTGGATGTGCTTTGCCATTTGGGGCAAGTGGCCTGTTTAGCTTGTGTTGGGTTTAAGTGTTTGTTTCCAGCTGGCATGTGTAGAATGCATTAAATGTGGTAACAATACTGACAGAGATGACTCACTCTGTCCCTCTGAGAGTTACAATGAGTCCTCCAGTCTGAAGAGCATGTGTTTGTGTGTGTGTGTGTGTGTGTATACTTATGTGAGAGAGGAGGAGGTTTTTATTCACAACAGAATGAGGGACATAAGTGTGAATTGTTTTGCTCAGTGGAAGTATGTGTGTGTGTGTGTGCATTTAATTCAAGTGCTTTTCTCCAGATTGGATGTGATAAAGTCTTGAATGGAGATGTGTATATTGTAGGGGTGTAACGGTAGACAAACATGACGGTTTGGTACGTACCTCGGTTTTAACATCATGGTTTGGTATGATTTTGGTAAAGCAGCAATTTATTTATTTTTTTTAAAAATAAACAGTGGTTTACTGAACAAGTTGCTCTTTCTTTAAATACATTCAGTTACAGTCTGAATTTTAGCTCAGCTTATGTTTAAAACTGTAGGGAGCATTTCTTTACATTATAAAGTTAAAATTAGGCCTAACAACTTAACCTAAACTTAAATATACCTACCATTTATTTTTAAATAAACTCAACTTTACAAAAAATTGTATGCAAACATGTAAATTGCACATAATGCAGTTTTTAAATTAACTTACAAATAATAATATTTCTAGGCTATTTGTTGAAATTAGGGGTGCTCGGCTGATCATTAATGCGCATCTCGTCAGTAAAGCCGGTTCTCTAATCAGCGGTAAATCAGCCCCGACAAAACATTGAACAATGTTTTTTAAACAGAAACGGTGATGCGTTGAACACACTGTTCTGATGACGCAAGAGTTGCAACTATGGCAGCTGAGAAGGCCATTCTTTGTCTTCTTTGTGAAGAATTTTCAGAGCCATCTATTTAGCCTCGCATACTGACTTTATTTGTAGTTCATACGGTTTTAATACCCTGTATTTTCTTTCTCATTTGTAGGAAAAGCACTTAATTACCATTGTTTATTTCTATACCAAATGTCATACACTTGCAATGAAGCTAAAAATATAAACAACTACATCATTATGTTGATATCCTATATTTTTACAATAAAACTTACGACAAACATGTCTTCTAATATCCTCAGTTGTTGCGTATGCCGAGCTGCAACGAACACATTTGTACATTATTTTCCTTGAAGCCATTGTGCGAGTTCACTTTAATACTGCGTGCTTTATATACATGTTGCTGCTGATTTGACTGCAGTTCTGACACACCCACCAAACAAGAGAAAACGCATCTCTAACCACGTTGCACACCGGTGCACGCCGTTTCCAGGAAAAATGACCGTCAACGCGGAAACCGTAGCAAAACGTTGCGCACTGTTTTGAACTTGAACTTGCCCCTGCTGTTACTACAGAGAGCCATTGTTAACAGAGAAGATGCGCAAATAAACGCTGATAATGAACGTGGATTTGCGCAGCATGTAAGTTTTATGATTTTAATTAATTAGACATGTTTTTCAATGAATACACCTTAATTTAACAATGTAAAAGGAGTGGAGAAAAATTTAAACTGAAAAAAATGGAATCCAGAAAAATGAAAACAGAAAAAATGGAATTTGGACAAAAATAAAACGGAGTTTGGGAAAAAATAAAACAGAGTTCATAGGGCCCTACATTAGAGCGCTGCTTTAATTATTTTATATAATATTTGCATATACAACTTAAAAGCCTAATTTCTTAAACTGTGTTATTTTCAAGCATTAAATAAAAAATGTATCACACCTAAATAATTATAATACTACATGAAATAATAATAATACATTTAAATAAAAACTTGGGATTTGCGGAAAATACCATCTTTATTATTATTATTAAAAAATATGTTTTATGAAGAGTAAACGTGTACTGTATGGGACGCCCGAAAAGTCAGTCTTTGTCAGCCATACCAACCTGTTATAGTCTCTAACAACTAGGAGGACATTCTCTCTCAGGTTGTGGAGTTCCTCTCTGCGCTGATACACCTCTGTCACATAGTGAGGGATCTCGAAGAGCAGTCGGTCCCAGTAATGAATCTCATTAAACATCTTCAACAGGTTCCTGAACACATAAACAGGGTTTTACATTTCAAGTCTGTGTATTTGTGCTCACACTTGAATATTCAGCATGTATAAAACATCTTCAGTAATGACTTCAGAGCATAATACATGACTAATTTAATTATTTGAAAGGGTTTGAATGGGTTGCTTAAGGACTTAATAATTAATAGCATTCAAAACGTATTCAACTTCAAGTCTAACGGAATATTCAGGATGGCATAGGATTTAATCCATTGCTATCAGTTGGATTAATATTATTATTTAATATTATTTATTTCCCTGAGCGGATAAAGTGAAAAGTGGATGTTCTTTGATATTTGTATACTGTCCTCATCATTAAAGCTAAAAAGTTTTAATACATTTTTCTGATTTTTTTAAAGCTGAATCTTGTGCCATAAAATTATGGACAAAAACATCCCTGGTCAGTAACATGAAACAGTGAACACCGAGGTACTGGAGGAGTTTGTGTAATCACGTACTTGTTAAAGTTGATGTCCAGCGGGCCTGTCTTCCCTTTACAGCGGATCATGAGTGGCTGGTTGAGACTGTTGAGACACTCTCTGTTCAGACTCTGACTCCAGTCTGTGAAGATCCTCCTCACCTTCTCATCCAGAGTCTGACACAGCTTAGCATAATTTACATGCACCTCCTCACCACTGCTGACGTGTGGGAGGAAATGAGCTCGCCGAAGAACCTAGATGTGCAAAAAACACACACAAACAGATGGGATGAGCTCAGAGAGAACGCAGAGAACACTCATCTCGTCACTTACAAACAAACAACGTCTTGAAATCTTACCGACTCACATATGCAAGGTCACAAACAATCAAAGCAACCGTCAGAGCACAGCTAAGCTAAACAAACCAAAGGTAAACATAGCAACAAATGAAGGCTAAACTTCGGTCATGTTAGGAATGTCTCAGGCTACGTAGGAACTATGTAAACATTTTACAACTTCTAATCAGACCATCAATAAGCTCTGGTTTCTGTCTTCCTTTCTTTTCTCCATGGGCCTTTTTGGCATCAATTGTGGAGAAATGCAACATAATCATATCTGCGTCCAATTAAAGCTTACGTCTGCTCTTAATTGCCTTCTTAAAGAAAAGCGGAAAAATGAATTTAAACACAATGGAGATGTGCTTTGCAAGCAAACTGAAGAATGAGAGAAAGATGAGAAGCAAAAGAAAGAGAAAGCCAAAGAGAGCGAAATAGAGAGGAAGGGTGAGTGAAACAGAAAGTGACGAAAAGAATGAGAGAGGGAGTATGTAGAGGCACAGCTGGCTTTAATAGCATTAGGGCCTGTGTGACTGGATCCTGGCTGAGCTCCAGGGCCTCTGCTGAGGCCCCTCACTGGCCTCTGACACAAGGCTCTTAGCTCAACACAGAGAAGAGCTCATCAGTGGAGTTAAGCTATCTTGTGACACCTTCCAAATTTACCCTGATGGAAGTTTTTGGATGGAATCTGATTCATTTGTCCATAAACCCCAACAGAGTTCACCTACTGTACAAAAGGGGGAGGAAAAAAGGGTACAGCCTACAGATAGGGATTGGACTGATTAGTCACTATGTGAGCGCTCCTTGGCTCCACTCATATACCGTTCATGCTCATCGGAACAGCAAAGTCCACTCAAAAATCGAGCCGACAGGAAACATTGATGTAGTAGTACAGTACTGTTTCAGTCTGCAACAGCCCTACTGTAACATGATGTGGTATGTGGGCAACTCTGGCAACACTTCCCTCTCATTCATTGATCTGCTAACCACTATGTTAAGGGGGTCGCACACCGGACGAGAAGCGCAGCGCCGCGTCGCGTCGCGCCACGTCTTTAAAATTCGAACACATTATTCTCTATGTGAGTACACACACCGGCGGCGCCATTCGGCGTCTGTCCGCGGCGCCCAGCTACGACTCAGAACGCTGTTCAAATTTCTGCCGCGCCACAGAGCGCCATCCGCATAGTTTTATATTAAAAAACCCAGATGTTATAAACTGAAACTGAAATTATAGTACAGCACACTTGTTTCATTCAAATAAAACATTACAAAGTGTTTGGTTACGTTTTCAGCAGCACAGTTGCCTAGACAACAGATACAACAAAACAATAACAGACTTATTATAATAACACAGATTATTTTCATTAATTAACGTTAAAAACTCAGCTTTTATCAATTAAAATCATATATTTAAAATTAAAATAATAGATGAAGTTAAAACTCTCCCATCTTGCTGCGAAATTGAGCTCACGGATATAGAATGTGCGCGTCCAGTGTGCGATACCTCGAGTTGTCCTACATGTGGCGCGACGCGGCGCGTCTCGTCCGGTGTGCGACCCCCTTTAGGCTCACGTGTTCTGATAATAACAGCTTTATAGGACTAAACATTATTTGTATATAACTGGTAAAATAAAAAAAACGAAATCTCTTAATAGCCCTTCTGTTAGTCCAACCTGAAATACTAAAAAGCAATTTATTTCATTTGTATTGTTATTATTTTTTGTGCTATCATTTGTCAATTGTTTATTTGTTGTTATTTTATTACTGACTGCTTACTTGTCATTTGTTATTTAATTTAAAGTTGCAAATCAAGCTATTGTGTTCAATAATAATCTGAGTGAGCAAAAATATGTGAGATAGCTAGTTATAATGGTAATTAAACAATGTTTGCATATAAATAAAAGAATACATGAAAGTCTACCATATAAATTGGTCGCTTAATTAGAAATTAGCATGTGTGTGATCCTGGAGCAAAAAAAACAGTCTTAAGTCGCTGGGGTATATTTTTAGCAATAGCCAAAAAAAGCATTGTATGGGTCAAGTCTTTTCTTTTATGCCATAAATCATAAGGATATTAAGTAAATATCATGTTCCATGAAGATATTTTGTAAATTTACTACTGGAAATATATCAAAACTTAATTTTTGATTCGTAATATGCATTGCTAAGAATTCATTCACAACTTTATAGGTGATTTTATCAGTATATACATTTTTTTGCAACCTTAGATTTGAGATTTTCAAATAGTTGTATCTCGGCCAAATATTGTTTGATCCTAACATACATCAACGGAAAGCTTATTTATTCAGATTTCAGATGGTGTATAAATATAAAAATTATTAAAAGATTGAAATGAAAATAAAATTTCTTTCTGTTCTGAATTCTCCAGCAGAGGAAACAGTATTTTTGCATTCAGAGAATTTCATTAAAATCATTATGAACTGGTATTGGATAAAAAACAAATTGCAACCAGTTCTGAATCAAAAGAGTTCTTGATTCACAACCCTGATCTTGTAGTTGTTTTAGGTTAACCTCTCTTTAATATTAATATCACCTCCATGGGTCTTTCTATCCGTGATCGGAGTGCTCGAGTCCAATGCCCCTGTCCTGCGTGTCGAGGCATCTGAGCAGGTGTGAGAGATGACAGTCTGCACATCACCAAATTAATATCACTCAGCTCAGCATTAAGCAATGCGTATACATCCACCGTCTTTCTGTCAATGGTCCGTTTGATTGCCTAAGAAAGATATCAAAGAGAAACACTCAGGAAATGTGTAAAATGTGGTAAAATTACTGTAATACACAGCCTCTTATGGCTTGACTCTTTATGTGAATGAACACTCTCAGAAACCACAAATTACTGCTATGATCATTATGTTAACTAGTTGTCTTCATAATGTCTACCCATGCCTTGTTATTCTAGAAATTATTTATTTGATTAGTTTTTTTTTATTATTAAGTTGGTTTCACCTTCACTGGCACCTTTTTGTTTTTGACTTTTTATTATTCATTGTAATGTTTTAGCTATTATTCATGTAAAACAGTCTAGTCAATGCACCACTTTAAAATTTTGATAAGCTGAATGACAAAATGAAAGGAAAGAGGAGGAACAAAACAAACTGAATAAGACCGAGGGGGAAGGCACAGCCAGGAGAGATGATGGTGATTAACGAGGTAAACACATCTTAATGACAACAAATAAAGAGATTGGTGACACAGGTGAGAGAGCAGTGAGCTTATATGTGTGCGTGAGGTCCTGCTACTGACCTCCTGAGTAAATGACATCAGAAGTCTGTGTGTGGTCTGTTCTGCGCTTGCAATTTGTATTCACTGTATTTGCTAAGAAGAGCAGCAGTCTGACAGTGTGCAAGGTTTTAAAGGAGCTGATAAAGTGTGTGTGAATTGAAGGCTAAGTGTGTGTGAGAAAGACCTCTCGTCCAGACAGGTGCTGAAACACATCAAGCAGCTGTACGCCTTCCTCCACACAGTTCACCGTCTCGAAGGTCGAAGTGATCAAATTCTGCATCATCACCTCCAGATCTTTCACTTTACCACGGAATCTAAAAACACAAACACACACACGGATAAACAAGAGGCACAAAACAAAGAAGTGGGTAGAGCTGTACAGCATGTTCCAAACACAAATCAGTGCCCTCTATTCAAAGGCAGAGTCTAGCACACACACACACACTCTCGGCCATAAATGGAGGCTGGTATTGATTTGGGTGCTCTCAATATGCTGAGACACTATGAAACACCTGCCCCAGACACAAGCACAGCTGTTTGTCTTGGCAACAACATCCTAACCCTATGACCCGCCTCGGCCCCAATCCATCATGGCCATCAGATGCACACGCTCGCTCACACACTGTTCGCTTTCCCAAGGTCCGTCAGTGCCTGGGGCGGGGGTACGAGGGGATAATGGTCTCTGGTGGCTGATGGGCAGCCCTGGTTCTGTCACACAGACGAGACGGTCATGATGGTATTCAGATAAGCAGCCAAACTGCCTGCTGTCACAAACAGTTGTGAATGACAATAGGGGCACGCTGGGCTCAGGCAGAAAGGCAAAGTGATCTTCTCTCCGCTGCACATACATTTAGGCAGAATATTCATGAAAAATATCTATATGATCCCAATATGCGGGTCATTATATGCATATTTATGAAGATATGCTAATATGAGATGTATGGAAATTCCCAAAGGCCAGCAGGCCAATAAGCAGTCGAGAATGACAAACATTCATAAATATACATGAGAACCAGAAGGACTGACTGCTTCATAGACAGGCTGGCAGAAAGACAGACACACAGTTTGACGCATTTTGCGTGTCACTACACAACAAAACTAGATCGCTTCCATTACAGTCAATGGAGCTGTCTACAGTGCAAGAGCCAGATTTGGCACCTTCATTTTGCATTTTGGCTCACAGCTGACTGGTCTCTGATTAGTGGACATTCAGAGGTGATGTGCAGCTTACTGCAAATGCAACACTGGTCACTTCCAGTGTAGGCATCGTGTCTGGCATATGGATAGAATGTAGCTCCTCGAACAATCAAAGCCAGCTATTTCACAGTACCTCTCTTTTTCTCTGTGCCCTGATCAATTTACAAACACACTGCACCTGCTGTAGTCCTCATGCCAAGAGGGATTTCTGACATCCAGGATGTCCTTAACAGAGCGCAGGACGTGCAGGCTGTTGTCAAAGGTTGCCTCGATGTACAGCAGTCTCTGAGTGACCTCTGACCCCTGACGTCCAGCAAAGCATGGCAATGGGACTCGCTCACCCTCTTCCCAGCGAGCAAACTGCTGCTGACACTCACACACCTGAAATAAAGAGAATTTGTTAGAGAAACAAACTTATGCAAAAAAGGTTTCATTGGAATTTGTTTTTAGAACAAAAATTTTGTAAATAAATTTTTTAAACTGCAAGTTTGTAAATAGAATAGATATTCAATATACTGTATTCTATTTTACAAAAAGTGCAACAGTCATTTTATTGCACAAAAAAAGAAGAAAAAAAGAATGAAACAAAATAGCTCATGAATTTCAGTTTGACCTCCTATACTTGATATACAACAATATCTGAAGGCTAAGCATCTCTTCTTACTAACCATTTGTTGAAAGAGAAAAAGTGTTTCAAGCCCTATTTATGGAAAGTACCAATAGTATGAGGAACTAGTAGGAGCACACAGCAAAAAAATGTGCATGAATAATTATAAAAATGACAAGTGATATAAAAAACAGCTCTCAGCAAGGACAGGAGTCCTGGGAAATATGAAAAATGAAAGCAATAAAGACACACAGAGACGTGAATTATTGAGAAATCTGAGAGGAGATCTGGATGTGTGTTTGAGAAAGTAGGGTGTAAAAATTCTGCATGCATTTGGAAAATGTACAGTTTGTGAATGGGAGTTTGTTTGCATCATTTTGTAGTGTTTGCTCACCTCTATTAGATCTTTGCATCTCCGCACAAAGGAATCCACCAGAGCAAATATGGTAATCTGGTCAAGCGACCACCCTTGGGAAGAGTATCTAAAAATACAAAGATAAAGAGTAAAATAGAAAGTTCATACATCTTCATCCTCATTTTTGTTTCTACAGTGCAGGGCTGTAAGGGAAAGCAGAGAAAAATGGAGAAGTCTGCTGTGTCACTACTCCCTTGCTAAAGGTTTTCACATTTCACTCGCCGCACGAGAAAAACAAAACAACGGCAGTAGCTGGCTGCCAGCCAGAGCAGCGAGGGATCAGGTCAGAAATGATCTGTCATAGGCATAATTGCATCCGCCAAAGTTCCATATCAGCCAGCCTGGCGTTCCTCAGATTGCTTTTCACACCTCATTCTTCTACTGATGGAAAGCTAATCCTCACTGCCGCTCACAGACAAACACCTTTAGTGGGGCAGAGAGGAACCCAGGGTCACAGGGAGGGGAAAAGAGAGGGAGCGCAAGAGAGATATGTAGAAAAAGAGAGTAAGACTTCAGCGGGATGACTCTGTTACCAGATGGCATGATAGTACATGTCAATTGAGTGATTTAGTCAAAGGGAGAGAGCAAATCCATGGCCTTGTTCTGAGGCACTGCCAACAATCTTGGAACTAGGAACTCTGTCATACTGGTTCACAGTTCACATACACAGTTCAAAGCTGATGTCAAGATACAATGGGACTCTGGTCATTTAGAACGATCCGCTTGCCAGTGTTTTGTGATTTCTTTTAATGTGCGGCCCCTATCTTAGGATGTATGGGGTAACAACAGGCCAACTGATAAGTTCTAGAAAGGTCTCCACGCATAAAACAAAAATTCCCTTTTCATCTTTCATACTACTTTGATTTATGCAAAGATTTTTTTTCTATTTATTATTAAAGAGAAAAATAACCGCCGTCTGGAGCAACGACTAAAGTACGCTTTTCACCTAGCACGGAGATCATAGTCACCAGAGCGGAGGATGAGGGCTTAAATTGAAATGCGGCCAAAGCTTTAATGACTGAGATTCAAAAACACATTGAAATGACGGTGAGCCGCGCACCAGCAATCAGTTCTCCTGAATCATTTACAGGACCGCCTGGCACGAGCATCTCCACTTCGTCTTTTAAATCCTTAATCACCAGTTAGCCCATGTTATTTCTGAAGGAACGGAGCTGCGCCATGCTGCTCAGTTCACTGCGAAACACTTAATATCGCCATGAATTGTGGTCAGTTTGACAGCTATGCCCTTTAACCACGGGGATAAACAGCCAATATGAATGTTTTGGCATGTGAAAAAGCGTAAATCCGTCCAAATTGGTGTCTAATTAAAGACGGGCTTATACGGGGAGTAATAATGCTCCAGTAAACGGCTGTCATGCAAAAGAAAGGAAAAATAGGGCCGGGGGAGGACAACTTTTATACAACTAAAAGAGGGATTGGGAGGAAGGATAATAGACAGAGATGAACAAAGATGTTTTGGAAAGAGAGAAAGAGAGAGCGAGAGTAAGTGATTATGAGAGAGACATGATCCAGTGGTGTAGGTCTCAGAGAAGGTCGTCATTGGGCCCAAAGTGATGAATGCACTGTCTAAACACACAGGAGGACACAGAGGTGAATGTCAGACATAGGCAGTAACACAGATTACAGACGATAAGCTATCTTTATGTTTATTCTCTTACACGCTCTCTGGCTCCAGGGTCACATCCCTTTGAACGAGTTACTGCATACCATGAACCATGATAAAACGCTATTACTACATCCAGCAAGGTTAGAGATGTTGATTTAAACAGAGTATGTGAGAGAGTGGATCAGACTAAGAAGTTAAGCACTTACGGAAAATAAATGAGTGGAATCAGTGAAATGCAAACAACTGACTGCATTTTCACATAAACAGACAAAATATTAATTAAAATGAAATATGTGTTTACAACAAGCCTCCTCCGTTATTGGTCCTAACCAGACAATACAGAAGGGAGTTTGGGGACAACTGTGTTAGGGGCAGTTTAAATTAAATGTAATAAGATTCTCTCTCAGTCTGAGTGGGAAAAAAAGACTCCGGAGTTACATAAAAATATTTTTGGATTTCCAATATTTTTCTACTTCTGTCTGAATTTTTTATGCCCATGAATTCAAAGTAATACCCATTTTATCTTTAAGTTGTTAGGTTAGAAGTGAACATGAATGAAAACACTCTCACTGGTAGCCGTCTTACAAGATTTCATCATAGCTGTGATGTCAGTGGCAATTTTAACATTAGGAAATGCAGTAAAATCAAAAGTGTATGATGAAATTGAGAATTTGATCTGTAAAATGAAATATGTAATGAACATCTAGTGTTAAAGTTGATGGTCCTATACACACACTTACACACACACACACACAGACAGACACAAAATGGCAAGGCAGTAAATCAGTGTGACTCACTGAGCAGTTAAAATAGTTATGTTCTGTGCATTTAAACTCATGCACACACACACAAAAATAAATCTGCATGTCTTTCTTTCAAAGCATGACTCCCTGAACAGTTAGTGGCAGTGGTACCATGGCAATGTTTCTAACCATGACAGATATTTTATGAGGTCATCCTTGTTTCAGAAGGTCTGAAAGGATTTAAGCTCAATCATTATACAGAAGAACAACCAGGCTGACCACAAGGGTTATGATTCATTTGGGGAATTGTCAGGAAAATCTGACATGATTGACTTGTAATTCAATAAATAAGAATTCAATAAAAAAAAATATTAAAAAGAGGGAGTTAAAGGAAAAGAGAGTGGTGGAGAGAAAGAGCACTTGAAGGAAAGGGTAAAGTCAAAGAGAAGGCAATGAAAGATACTTTATTGATTTTATTACTATTTCATACATTTAGTTTAAGTTCTCAGTTTTGGTTTCATTTCAGTATCAATTTGATCAATCAATTTTCTACTGTATTGTGAAGTACATCCGAGTAAAAATGATTATCAAAAAAAAAATAAAAAATTGGCAGGGACTTATTATTTAAGAAGCTAGTATTGCATCCAAAACATAGATTTGCCAATATGCTAAGATCTGTAATCAAAAATCAAAGGCTGAGCACACAGCTTTGATACGGATGAAATCTCTTCTGAAATCTGAAATTACTTCTTGAGGAAAGACTCCATTTGCTTTCCATTAAATCTCATTATTGTCAAGGATCATCACTTGAGATATTATAGAGATGTCATTTGTGGTTTTGTTTCATATGAGAGTGAAAGTGAAAAAATAGGTGGAGAAGAAAGTGTTCAAGGCAAAAATAATAATAATTTGACTGAATGATAAAATCTGTGAAATGGCAAAAAAAAAAAAAAAAAAAAAAGAGTCGAGAAAAGGAGAGGCCACCAGGAGGACAGAGGATAAAGGGCATGCTGCAGCTAACACCACATTAATCATGTCACAACACACACACATATTTAAACATACACATGCACCAAGAGGTTGAACAAACCAGCTTATGTGATCTCTACTCATACATATGATGCCAGTAAAATAGCTCTGGAGAAAAACACAGGTGACCTTTTGATTCATGGCTGTCCAGACTGATAGAGTTGACGGCTGGCTTTGATCAATCATTTCTCTGAAAGTATCTGACGTGATGTGAGCTGCAACAGTGCCAGTGTCACTTGCTAATTTTCTGGTCCTCATGTCTGTGCAAAGAACAACACAATGATGGCAAAATACGACAAAGGACATTTGCTTGCTGTTTAGTACTAATACACACAACCACAAGTCTCCAAGACTTCGACCCACAGCTGAACTCTGAAGACATATGTGAGTGTGTGCATAATGGTCTTCCTCCTCAAACTGAAAAGACCAAACCGCAAGCATCTGGATCCAGCTTTAACATTGGCCATTTATAACGCTGTCTGCTTTATACAGGGCATTCAATCTCGCACTCAATACATCGTAAAGCAGGGACAATCAAATCCTACCTCGGAGGCCTGCCGTGCCTTAAGTTTTTAGTTGCAGCGCTGTATTGAATTTACTAGTGCAGCAATCGATTCACTTCAAGTGCTGCCATCGGCCCAGGCCGCAGGAGTGCAGGCTATTATTGCTGCAGCTGGCAGGTCATTAATGGTACTGCAACAACAAATGGCCCATAATAACAATACTAGCATGCTCTTCTGTAATGATTCTATTCACAAGTTCTAAAACGTATAGGATTCCTGATGCTCTAGTGCATTCAGTAAACATAGTATCTTTACTGAGTAAAAAAAATAAATAAAAATAAAACAACTATAGATCTTATCTCTAAAGTGGGATTTTTTTCTCCCAAATATCAATATACTTAATAACAGACTCTATAGAACAGAAGCACAAATCTGAGTATATCATTTTGATGAATACCCTGAATGTCCGTGCTGCCTCAATCAGATAAAACATCAGATCCATGACTATGCCAGTGTTTGTCAGCATTATGAATAGGGTTGGGAACCGAGAACCGGCTCTGTTTTTTTTTTTAAGAACCGGAACTGTGAGCAATTTCTTAGTTTCAGTTCCATAACGGTTCTGGTGTGACATATGACCAAGTGCTGTGAACAGCCTTCCGCCAGTGTTCTGATGATTCTGCGTTTCCCATAATGGATGTCACCTGCTGCCAATAAATTACATTATATTTGTCCCATATTGGCATTAATATACATACTGGCTTCAACTTGGACCACTAAATAAATAGACTGCTATTGTTATGTAAGTGTGAGGGTTAGATTATTTAGTGTACAAGTCATTTCAAGAGTGATCATTGCATCACACCATCTCCAGACTGCATTATTATTTGTAAAAGAGGGGCTTTATGGAGTGTGTGTATAAATGGCTATAAGTATAACATTTTATATTTCATTAATTAAAGGAAATTAACAAGTGTTTTAGCCCTCAAGATACTATTTGGCCAACCAGCTCATTCATGTTATTAATAGTGTAAAAAACATCAACTTTGAAGCACATGCTGATGGACTAGCATTACTCAACATTACTTACTACCTTCCAGCAACACTACATTCAATGAAGGTAAAATAGCAAAAAACATTATAATAGTTCATTTAAATGGAACCAGAACCGATACCTGAAAATTTGTATACTGTAATATATGTTGAATTTTGACATTGCCAACCTTTAAATTAAGTTCACAGTAAGTAACAAACAGTATTGAGCATTGAGTAGGTGAGTATTGGGGATTTTTCCTTACCACTATTTTTTAAATAGTTGTTTAATGATTTTAATGGAACCAGAATCGGAACTAGAACCGTTAGGCAGAACCAGAACGAACAATTTCTAATTATTCCCAACCCTAGTTATAAATCAAGAAATGTCAAGAGGATGTTGAAGGAATTTAAGGCAAAAGTACATATTCAGTCATCATTTGCTTTTTTGTTGATGTTTTTTGTCCAGCGAAGGTCTTTTAGGACCAGAGTTGTTTTCAGTTTCATTGTATTTCCAAAAACATTCTTCAAAATAACTTTTCATAGACAATAACTTGCATGGCTTTTAAAGTTTATTTAATCTACTTAAGTAAATTTGACTGATTGTCACCAACTTTTATGTGAATAAAACAGTCAAACAAAGAAACCATAATTAACGATAAGGTAAAGTAGGACTGAATTAAGTTAGGCCTGTTTTAACTTTTAAATGGTAAATCGGAACAGAAGAGCTGCAATAAGATGCATTCTTGTGTTCCTTAAAGTTGATAGCACTTTTAAGAATAGTGAGAAAACTATTATTAAAAAAATATTAATAATAATTCTGCAATAATCTGGTACATCTGGTAGTTAGTTATTTAACCGTATTTACTGCATCTATAGTAAGAATCCTTGTACAGTGTTGTAAGAGAGGTGGAACACTGTATTCTTTTTGCTATCTGAACATCGGCTGTATTTTTGAGAGTGGGCTCAGCTACTCGACTGAACGATCGAAGATCCCTGTGTCTGCGGGGGCAAAACAAACTCTTTGCTTTTATCACAACAAATGAAGCCAACAGTCATAAACAACCAGCAGGCCCACTACACTAAAAATATGATACAATCCAAAAAACCTGCAGGGTTGGGGTGAAAGTGAGAGACCTTAGGGTGTAACCTACTAAGAACATTGTGTTGTGTTTGGTTGACCGCACATTATTTTCCACGAAATACCTCTGGAGTCCCTCGCTGTTTTTAAAAGCCACAACTGAATGGCTGCATCCTGTAGGGAAGGCTTGCTTAGGAAATAAATGTTTCTTCTCTACAGACTATCCCTCCCACTGAATCAGTTACATTCAGCTTCAACAATACAGCATTTGCTACACTGTTAACATCTTTCAAAATCACAGCCACTATGAGTTATGCCATAGTTTACGGCAGAATGCTACGAAGCAGATGCTGCATTCTGCTGGGACATGATGAAACAGTATTGCAAAGTTTCACCACACCTAAAGAAGAAGCGCAAACCTAAACCTAAGTGCAATAAAAAACTCCAGGAGATGACTCTGAGAGAGCTCCTTTCAAATGGATGCTGCAGTGTTCAGCCTCTGTCATTTGGCAGTAAGTTCCATCACTTTGAAGAAGAAACTCTGTCATCGCATCGTAAAATGCTGTTCTTTTTAGCAGGAGGGCTGCAATCACAGAACAGCTTTGGCACTCTCATTTAGCAGCAGTATCATTTCCATTGCGAAAGGGAGAGAGCGTGAGCTCAAGAATTGTATGGAGAAGTTGAGATGGGTGGGTGGGTTAGGCAGAGCCAGTGATGGTGAAAATGACAGGGAGAGAAAGGGCCATAAAGCTGAAAGACAGAGAGGAGGGCGGGCAGTTAATAATATAGGCTTAAAGCATGCTCTCTATTAGCTACTGTATAGAAAGGAAGACCAGGTGCTGAAAACTATCTGTGTACAGCTGACTCAGACAGAAGAGAACTAGAAGAGAGCAAACATTTAGCTGACTATGAAACAGAATTCAGACTAGCTAAACAGAGGCTGTTGTAACAGGAAGATCTTTTTAAAGAAATCAATTATTACTCATAATCAGCTAGGATACATTAAAATGATCAAATACCACAACAAAGACTTTTATATTGTTACAATATATAAAGAGTCAATTTGCAAAAACTGATAAACGCCACTTAAAAAAAGAAAAATTAAATGCTTTGCATTATTCTCTTCATGCAGTATAGCGCGATCTGAACCCTAAACACGTTATGTCAAAAAAACCTGCACTGTCCAAGGCATCGCAAGTTCACGTTTTATTGCAGAAGCCGAATTCAGGTCAGGTGACAAAAACAAAAAAGCCGAAGCTTTTTCACCGAACCCTGCAAAAGCAGCATATTACAATGGTGAGGGAGAAGCTGCTCCCTGTACTGCGTGTATTCACAACCATACAGTCTATGATCACAACAACAACGTTTGACAGACGTCTACATTGTCATCTGAGGAGCTTACAGAGATTAAACAAGTGTTTATGTGTAACTCTGAAACATGAAATGTGTATCAGTAGCCTATTTTAAAATGATTTCAGAGGGATCATGTGTTTTAGAATACTAGAAAACAATAGGTGCTAAAAAATGAACTTTGCCATCACGTGAATAAAGTCCATTTTATTAAATATTAAATGGAAAACAGTTCTTTTAAATTAGAATTTAACACTTCTTACCGTATTTCGGATCACATAAATGCAGCCTTGGTGAGCATAAGAGACTTCTTTTAAAAACATTAAATTAGCTTGCAAATTTGTAAGTCATATTTTAAAAATACATTCATTCTGAGACAAATGTATCTCCATATAAGTAGTATCAGTAATGCAGTTAACCATAGAAACCGTAGAAATGGTAAAGGTAAAAAAAAAAAAATAGTAATGGTCATATTTAATAGTGATAGTAATGCAGAGAAACATACTATCAGTTATCAAAGTAACAATATTATTAGCAGTAGTGGTCATATTTGGATTAGTAGTGGTACAGTAGTAAAACAGATTTAAATCAGACTGCTTGGTGTAACGGCAGCGGCAGTAGCAAAAATGGCAGCTGCAGTGATAATACCAGGTTTAATAGTGGCAGTAATATTTGTACTAATAGTGGTTCTGGTAGAAGTGGTAACAGTAGTGGTGATGCTGACAAAACAGTACGGCACCCAGCAGAGTGTAAACTGAGATAAATCACTGAAGAAGCTTAATTATATTTGAAATGATACAGCACTCCATATGTCATTGCTGACCGTGGTAACTCACAGAGTTATGGTGTGTAAAGTGGATTGGTGCTGCTGTAATACAGTGCAATCACAGTGCAGTTCTAAGTGGTGTGTTCCTGCGCTGTAGGGAACAGAGCAGAACTTAGAGAGAGAGAGAGACAGAAATTAAGATTGAGGGACACAGTACTTGTGGTGGAGCTGGGAGGTGTGTAGGTAGAGCTCTTTCCAGGCCAGGCAGCACTGGATACAGTCATCCAGAATCTGCTTGCTGGAGATCACATAACCCTGGAAGATCCTGTCCAGAGAAATCTCCCGACAGCACAGGCGGATGATCTCATTACTAATCTGCAATAAACAACAACACATGGTATAGATATGTAAATAAACCAGTGTGAATCTGTCTTTGTGTCAGCCTTATAACTGAGGATTTGCACATGAATGTTTGATGAGAGAACCGCACTGACTGTACCAAAGCAAGCACAGACAGGTGTGAGCCGTAATGTGCTTCGCATTCAGGTGTAGATTAACCTTGAGTACCGAATTTGCTATGAATCAGACAAGATTTTCTCCTGTAAAAACCCTGGCTGTTATGCCTGGTGTCATTCAAACCTATGCACTCTACAAAAACAGAGATCGTTGTAAAGAAACGAGCAAAAAATAATGAAGAGAAGGTAACAAAGAAGGAAGAGAGGAGAAGAAAGTGTAATTATCGCTGAAGATTTTTATAGTGGAGGATGTGAAATGACAGATTCCCATTCATTCTCAGCTTCATCTGGCAGAAGAACCCCATACAGTGCTGAAACAACTGTGTGTGTGTGTGTGTGTGTGTGTGTGTGTGTGTGTGAGAGAGAGAGAGAGAGAGAAAGAAAGAAAGAAAGAAAGAAAGAAAGAAAGAAAGAAAGAAAGAAAGAAAGAAAGGACTACATGTGTATCTGTGGGAAAGGGAAAAACATTTTTATGTGAAAGAAAGATGTGTGTGTGTGTGTGTGTGTGTGTGTGTGTGTGTGTGTGTGTGTCATGCTGCAGTAATGTGTACTACACGCTGATTACAGTGCCAGGCAAATTCCTGTTTTAATGAAGGAGGCACAAAACAAGAGGAAATTAAATTGATATGTAAATGACTCAAAATTCTCATTTAAGCAAAAGGTTAAGAGAGCCACAGAATTAAACAGCTTATGAGTTCCTAATATATTTATTTTTTTCATTCCTCTCTTTACAGAGTGAAAAAAAGAAGCTTCTGTAAATGAAGACAACACATGTCCCAACGCCTGCATCTCAAGAGATTTCTAAGGCCTTGTTCAATCAGAGACGTTTCTTCCATTTCTGTCACAGCAGCTCTTGAAAATCAGCAGAGAAGTGTGTCTTAACTTTGGCTTTCTTTGGGGAGCTGAGAGTAGGGTTAGGTGGACGTAGGAGGTAAGAATAGATGACAGGCACTGAGCTTTAAGAAACCCCGGCAGATGGTGTTTCATATCTGGGAATAGACAATGGGAAGCAAACAGCTTATGGAGCCATGAATCCCATGTACAAAATAACAATGAGCACATCAGTCTCAGAATGCCTGCACAATTATTACAAGTTATTCTTTTGAAGGCCTTATGTATTTGAACCCTTTCTTTACCTCTGTTTTTCTATTGGTATTAAAGCGAAAGCACAACGGAGTCCAAAGCCCACGGCCCCTAGTGCTGGCTGATTGGAAAATGATATTAAATCCAATGTAGGCTCTACCAGCTCAGAGAAATAGGATGGGGTGGGGTGGGGGGTACAAACTAAAAACAAATAAAAGAAATGCTAAAGCCCTGAGGGAGAGACAAGAAAAGGTGGTCGTGCACACACACAAATCCACAAACATACACACACATCGTGACTCAAATGCCCTCTGATTGGAAATTATTAGCTAGAAACTGACTGGAAACCGAATCAAGGAAGCAAGTTCTGCTCCATGTCTTTTCTCTCTACCTCCGTTCTTTAAGCACAATAAAATGCTTCCCTGCTGAAATAATCAGTTTTTTAATGTTATTTTAATTCTTAGACAGGGAGAAACCGACTGAAAAAGAGTGCCAATACCGGGGCCCATTTCCCCTTCATTAAACACAGCTCTGCTAACATGCTACTGCATGCAGCCAATGACAACAAAGCACTGGGTGGACTTTACAGACCATTTAGATGTATTTGTTTATGGGTGTTGATAGAAATCACCATTAAACTCTGATTTTAGAACAGTTTCCTCAATTTATTCTAAAATGTTTCATTTCACGTTTGGTCAGGGAAGTTGATCCCCCATCAGCCCTATAGGACCGTCTGCCAAATCTATGAACTACGTACAAGACTCAAGTCAGTGAGCATTAATGGACCTTAGCAGGTGATTTAAACTCACAGCACATTCATGGCACGGTGAAACTGCCATGAGAAAAATGGCAACGTTATTTCGTAGAATAACAGTAAAAACATAAAAACCTCCACAGTGAGAGCCTATATCAGTTGTAGGAATCTTTCACTCAGGCAAATAGAAATTCAATTTTCCAGCAGAAAAAAATGCTTGTAAACTGATGAAGGCTCTTTTTCATTGTAGGAGAAGAGAACTTTCGTTTACTTCAAAAATCATTATAACATAACTTAAGCCATTTTCATGGCATAAGCACTGATCTAACACAATAGAACTTTTCAAAATAGATAGTCTGTGTATCTGACAAGGTAAGAACAAAGTGCAGAGAGCTCAATTGACTGAACTGCAGGTATTTGGACTGGGTAAGAGTGTGTAAAGAATTACAGTATTGTAGATGAACAGAAGTACTTTTCTGGCAGACTAAAGCCCTTTTCACACTACACGTTGGACCCGGAAAATTGCCGGATTGCCTTCTGTGTGCATGTAAAAAAAAAAAAAGTCCCGGGATTGATTCTGGGAATGACCACAGGTTGGGGACCTAGCAACATTTCCGGGTTCAGTCCCGGAATGAGCTCTGTGTGAACAAAAGCCAGAACCAATGCTGTAAAGGGTGTGTCGTAGGGATGACGCATGTTATCGTGCAACTCTTTTACTGGGTGTTTTGGAGGCAGATCAACATTCGGTGTGAATGAACGATCCGGGAATAATACGGGAACAATTGCTGGGACCCATTACCCGTGTATTATCCGAGGCTTAAAAGAATGGTTCTAAACACAGTATATCTGTTTTTTTTGGTTGAGGGTTGGTGCTGCAATGTCCAGGAGAGCTTGTGTTAAAAAGGTAATTTACCCCAAAATTTAAAATCTGAATTGAAAATAAAATTCTGAAGAATATTTTAAATGTTTTTGTCTACACATTGAAATTCAAAGGGGTTTGAAACAATACTGTACCATGTTAACTTTTATTGCATAGGAAATCCATTTTAAAACACACTAAATACTACGGATAAAAATTTTAATTGTTAAAAACGTAAAGTTAAAAACTTTAACTTAGTCCCTGCTTGACATTACATTGATTATATTTTAGGTAAATGATTTAGTTTCTTCTTAGTTTTGCTATCAGTAATGTACATTTGGGTGTGTTGCATTTAGATAATGTTTAATATGTATTGCAAGTATTGGCCATGTTTAATGGACATGCATCTTACAATGAACTCAGATTCATCATTTGGCTTTTTATTGTACCAATAGTATTATTACGGTGGTGGTGGTGAACTATATTTTATAATAAAAAGCAGATTTTGGTTCTTCAAGTAGATTGGTATGTTAACATTATCATAATCACTTTAAAATAAAATGATGGTTGTTAATTACATGCATCTCCTAACACCCGGAAACACGGTCACTTTTTACAGTGAATTTCTGGCAACCACAGATTTTTTTAGATATAACTTTAACAGGATATCGATATTTTATGGTCTCTTTTTTTGTGCTCCACAGAAAAGAAAAGGTCAGACAGAATTTCAATGCTAGGTGAACTATCCCTTAAAGTTTGAAACAAACGGGAAAAGATTGTCTAGACTTGAACTCATTCAGCACATGCAAGTCAAAGGTGCATATGTGACCTCAGAGAATATAAAGGCCCCCTGGAAAACAATTGCGAATTCAATGTGGGCATTTCAGCATGTGCGCACAATCTCACCCCTCAGGAAACAATTAGACCAAATGTTTTTGTAGCAGTCCGATTTGCCTTGATGTGTTTTTTCAAAGAAGAGAATGAAAGAGAGGAAAAAAGAAAAATGAAACAGACAAAAAAGAGAGGGAAACAAAGTGGTAGTGGTACCATGTGATTCCAGCAGAGGAAGGGTCAGAGCGTAATTACAGAAGGTTAAACGGTTTCCCTGATGCTCTCAAGGAGCCAAGGATGGAAATGAAAAGCAAGTGAAGCGATGCGAGCGAGTGGCGTAGAGACGCAAGGCCCCGCTTCTCTGATCTGAAGAACACGTGTTACATGTGCTACACGACTGCGGCTGATGGCTTATCTATGTGGCGGAGCCCAAAGCAATCCGAACTTTGATGTACAGGAAGCAGAAGAGGGGGATGTGGAATCCAGGCAGTAGGTACTAATACGACTGTACAGGTCTGTGCGAGTGGATGTAGGAAAACCTCTGAGCATGAGAGCTTAGCTGATTCATACAAAATTATGCATGAAGTGATTGATCTGTGAGCCTAGACAAAGGGTTGTGCATAACAACAAAAAGGTGCAGTTGATCAATCTTCATTGTCAGGGCACTGAAAATCAATTCACTCGATGATATCATAAAAGGGTAACCTATCTTATAATGTATCACTTTACTCAATCATTCTGCACAGGGGATTTGCATTTGTAGAAGGTACATACGATGCAATAATACTAAAACAGGATTACATATCCAAAATATAGCATTTTAACATTATCACATGAGCAATTGCGAGCTTTTAATACAATAAACAACAAGTTAATATTGAGTAACTTCGAACAAAATATTGTTAGTTCCTGACAGTTTGGAGTCATGCGTTGTGTGTCTCTGAACAAACAAACAATATTAGCATTCCTGAATTAAAAATTAGTTACCTTGCATAATAGAGCAGTGATCCTGTCACGGGTGTTGTAGTAGCTGGAGTTGATCCATATCACACGGATGAGGTTAAGGATGTGAGCTAGTTTGGGTGCAATCTCACGAGGTTTAAGCTGAGCCAGCTCCTCACATGGCTCTTTCAGTAGGGACAGGAAGGAGACGTTTGACTGAGCCTGCAAAGTACTATCCTGGAGAAAAACAAAAATCCACTTTACTTCAGTGTTGGAAAATAGATATGACCAAAATAAAGAATGTTAACTATATCCTTAGGCAGACAGACAGACAGATAGATAGAATTTAGATAAACATTCTTGAATTTTGTTATAAAAAAATTTGAGATAAACATTCGTTTACTGTAAAATACAGGATTTGATGAACATGCTTCTCACAAATTTAGCACTACCTAAACCAGGTCACATCATTGAGAACAACACCTTCACTTTGCCCTGATTTCACTCATCTAAAGTCAGTTTGGCACCGTTAAGGTCAACTTCAGTGACATCCGAATAAGCTTAAAGGGTTTTACCCCAGTGGGACTTGTTCTTGGATCAACACCCTTTGTTGACTGCTGCCATACACAATGGCTGTTACGGGGCAGCGATCAGGCACACAGCTGACTCTACAACACCATTATTACAAGCAGCCATGGGTGCCCCTGAAGGTCAAATAGGCCTGATGCTTAATTATTTCACTCTGGTCACATTGATTTTTTTAGAGGCTTTGGAGATTGTATGAAATGAAGGACGGCAGTTGCTCTATCCTTGCAGTTTTGCACAGTGTGAAGCTGGAGGCATAACAATCAGAAAAAAAGGACAGGTGTCCTCCACACTGATGCAGGACTGGGTTCTTCAATATTGAGTCATTATAAGAACAACCAGAAACTGATCCAAAATCAGTGTTAAGGGGCAACAAGGGTGGGACACTAAGTGCTGAAGTAGAGCTGACAGACATGCTCCATCTCCCGTTGAAATGAGAAGCCAGGTCAACTCGTAATAGCAAAGCCCGAATGTGAGACGGCCTCATTTCCGAGGGGTGAGGAGAAGCCGTTCAGAAGCCGCATATAAATCATCAACAGCCAGAGAATGTTCTTGTTCAGCCCATTAAACCTCGGCTCAATTCCTGCCATGTAGCCCCACACATATTTTCACACACCCATGGACACACACACACACACACATGTAGATGCTCAGCTCTACCTGGATCTGCTTGGCTAGTTTACAGAAGGGTGGGATGTAGGTTGACGTGTAGAGCTGCAGAATCGCCTGTATATGACAGACTCCAGGTTTCTGCAGCTGCTTACTAATGCTGTCCAGATCAGCACAGCGGCTCTTCCAGAAAGAGATCTCCTCCAGGAGGCCCGAGGTGTCTCCTATGTCACTCACAGGTTGAGCGCTCAGCACTGCTTTTATTTGACGTGTCCAGTGGATCATCACCACTGGTAGACAGAAAGAGAGAAAAATGGGTTTGTGAGGAGCTATATTTTCTATTTATTCAAACCAGCAATTCTGCACTGAATTTCTGGCCACAGAATTCAGCAAAAAAAATAAAAATAAAAATAAATGTCCATTATTCAAAAAATTCTACACACCCTTGCATGATCTTTTATTAAATACATAAAATACATTAAATATTCCATTACATTTTGGCTAATTGGCTAACTACAAAGGGTGTAGTACACTTCTATCATCCAGTATTTGACTATTAAAATGTAAACTACTTGACAATTCTAGAATATTAAAAACTGTGTATTTCATCCCATAATGGAGTGTGATGTGGCTGTGGATGACTACTCTGCTCCCAAAAACTCCCTCGAAACTCACTTCAGAGGCATCTTTTTGAGGACATGGATGCTGAAGGTCAAGTTCACCCTCAAGAACATCTCAATGCATCCCACTGGTAATGCTAATTTTCAAATCTACTGCTATTGGGTATTTTGGCTGTGACCAGCTTATATTAACCACAATTAAATGACTGTTTAGGGATGGTTCACCCAAAAAATGTAAATTCTGCTATATTACTATGTTTCTGGGCCTTGAACGTGGTAGTTCTGTTGGTGTCTATGCCAGGCCAGAAAGCTCTCAGATTTCATCCGAAATATATTAATTTGTGTTCTGAAGACAAACAAGGGTATTACGGTTTTGGAACAAAATGAGGGTGGGTAATTAATGACAGAATTTTCATTTTTGGGGTGATCTCTTTAACAGTAATTTAAAGCTGGTTAATATAAGCTGGTCACGGCCAAAATGCAAAATAGCAGTAGATTTGAAAACAAGCATGGGATGTGATGTGATGAGATGCTCTTGAGGGTGAACTTGACCTTCAGCGTCCATGTCCTTAAAAAGATGCCTCTAAACTGAGATTCGATGGCGTTTCAGGAGCAGAAGATGAACGTTATGCCTTACAGGTTTGGAACGACACGGGGTTAGTATTTAATGACAGAATTTTCATTTTTGGGTGAACTATCCTATCAACTAACAGCTAAATTTTGCAGTGCCTCTGCATTACATACAGCAATAGCCTACAGTAAATCAATGCCTATACCTGACAACATGACCCAAAAACTCATCTAACAGCCAGAGCAAGTCATTAAAGTTTGACAAAGGACTACAAAAACAATACAAACAGAAATTATATTCTAATTTGTGGTCAGTAAGACTTTGTTTGTTGTTGTTGTTTTTAATATTTAAACTTTTACAAAGCAAGGAGCCATTGAATTAATAAAAATGGCAGTTTAATAATAAAACAAGACTAAAAGGAAATTCTTTTGAACTTTCAAAAGATAAAATTTTCACAATAAGCATTTAGTTCCCTAATATAATATTCAGTAATAATATTTCAAAATATTGATCAAATATTTTTGATCAAATAAAAGAATCTTTGGTGAGCATGATAGTCTTTTAAAAACTTCACAGACAGAAAAATCTCACAGACTTTTGAACGGTATATATTAATATCTATTAATCCTGGCTCACACTACAGTATTTTTAGCCCGATTTAGCCACGATTTCCCCCTCCCGAGAATCGGAGCAAACATCTTGATGAGCACCTCGATCTGACCCAATGTTCGGCGTGGATGATTTGGTAGTGTGAGGCATTCACAGATCGAATCTTGCACCTCCCGATCTGCTCGCACACAAATCGGGGCAGCCCTGATTATCATCCATCATGTTTGATATGTAGGATTTAAATCGGCATGATGATGGCTATATGATTACGTCAGTACTTTCACAGCCAATGCACAAAACAGCTGATGAATGTCTTCGTTGGATAGTAGAGAAAGAGGAAACTGTTTCTTGACATTGTGTAGTAACACGACAGTCTGTCTAATTTGTCGAAAACTTATCACAACTGTAAGAAGAAAGAGAAGTGCTGGAGTGAAATCGCCTCAGTTTTGAGTGCAGAAAGCTACTAGCACACACAAAAAAATCATCTTCCTCTGGCATGATAATTTGCAGTGTGTGATGAGTCACGATGTTCAAATCTTGTACTGTGCGCATGTTTAATATTTGAGGGAAGATAATCTGCAAAGTTTCTCCTTATGTGTGTGCTGCAACCAGACTTCAAAATCGGTTATGATGTTAAAACTCCTGTAGTCTGAGCTCGGCTTTAAACAAAGCCTGTATAAAGAAAGGGCACCTTCCGACCTCTTGTAGACTTTAAGGCAGTGGAAATTTAATAAAATCATTTGGAAGACAAACAGTCTCTGCTCTGCTGCCTGTTGTAAAAGACCCTGAGTGTAGTATCATTCATACCATGTCCTGTTTTTTTGTTTTTGCTCAAGTTAGCTTCTAAAATGTCTTTTTCTCCAACACCTCCAAATGCCCCAAGTACGTCCCTTTAACCCTGGACCCCTCCAGGACCACCAAATTGAATAAAGACTCCTTTAACTGTCTTAGAGCAGCATGGCAGTATTGAATTGAATTAGCCCTTTATTTTTGCCCTTCAGCTGTGGTTACTGTGTAAATCACACTCACAGGCTCTAGCCACGGACTGTCACGGTAGATGTAATTTCCTGCATATGGCAACTTATGTACTTTTCACACTGTTCATTCCACACAGTCCACTCGATTCAAAAATATTTACACACCCATTTACACACACAAGCACCCGTAGACACGACCACGGTCTTACTCTCTAGGCGTTGCACCAGACTCTTGTTGGTGACAGCCTCCTCTGGGCGGTGCTGCAGAGCCTCCAGAGGGACGTACAGCACAGTGCTGCCCAGCAGTTTAAATCTGCTGTCTGTGAAAAAAACAAAAACAATAGTAACATCAGTAATCCGATCAGTGCAAGTCATCCATAGTACAGCACAGCACATCATCACATCTCATTCTTACTGCTACACACAGCAAAGCTATCCCATATTGTAGTGCTTTGCATGTTGGTGAAATGAATCAACACAAGAGCATAAAAGGGAAACACAATAAAAGTTTACTGCTATGCTCTTATGCCTGTGTGGCACGTGTCAACCATCACAAACGTTTTTTACAACTTCTTTGTGGTTTCTACAGTATCCACTGCTCCTTCCATGCTGGACATCGAAACAATTCTTGCTGCAGCCACTTTAACAAGCATTTAAAGAGTGAAAGGCAGATAAAAAGATAATAGAGGTCTGTCACATAAAATCTTTGGAAGGAGAAGTCTGATGGAGGGAGACAGAAGAAAGAGCGAGATTCAGAAAGTGTGTAGCATATTGAGAGATGAAAAGATTAAAAGGAACAAGGCCAATGTGTACAAATTCGACAAGCTGCTTCACTCTGTGACGGCAGTTATGAGACACAGAAATAAAAAGAGTGGAAGAACACAATGACAGCATTCGATTGGCCTTTACAGCGAGAACAAAGACAAGCAAACGGGATACACCAGAGGGAAAATAATGAGACATCAAAAAATAAATAAAATAAAATATAGCCAGAAAGCGAATGAGTCAGCTTGCTGAGATGAGAAATAATGTGCATGTGTGTGTACTTGTGTGTCTAATCATTTAGCATATGTGGCGTTTTTGTGTAGGAGTGGGTATACAGTGTCTATATTTATTCAGTACAAATTCCAGACCAAATTCTTCAGCTTTGGTAAATGAGAGACGAATTGGCAAGGCTTTACCTCACGGAGTAAGAATGAACTGAGCCTGTGATGTTATTTTTGGAAAAGGCATGGCTAACATCAATATACCTGTGGCGCCTTACTCACTTCTTTCAATTGTAACCTGAATTCCCTCTGAGTTACACCATTTTAAGCAGCTGAATACATCACTTAAGAGCACGTTGTGACCTCACTGTTATTTGTTAGCTTAATTAAAACAGATACAAGGTAAATTTGCGGTATGGCAAATTTATTGAACCATTTTTCCATACATCTTTAATAACTTCAAAAATGTATTTCTTGGCACCCAGTCTTACCGCATCAAACATGATCTACAGAATTATGTGCTAAAAGAGGAGAACCAAAAGGCGAATTGTTAAAATTGTCGAACGGGTTTCTGATTACCCAGGAGCACTGCAGCACTGCCTTTCCCCATGTAAGAAGAGCCTGTGATTGGTGGCTGTGTTATTTCTGTTTAGTCAGAGTCGTGCTGCTCTGGGTGATGTGGGTGTGCTGATTGGACTGATGAGCATAATAATTGAACCATCACAGTGCTCCACTGTGCCTGGTGATTACCTCTGAATGGCTGACGGAGGAGAAGCTCAGTCAGATTGCAAAAAAAAAAAAAAAAACACAAAAGCACTGATTCTGAATCAGCTACGCCTGTTTAGCTGAAGGAGAGCAAATCAAAATACAAAATGTAAATGTGATCTCAGGTCAGTAGTGCTTGGGTTGAGCTTAATGTGAAAGAAACATATATGAAGAAAGTCGCTGACTGCAGTGTGGATGAAATGAAGGATCAATAACACAGTGAATGTGAATTGAAAGAGAAAGTGGTAGTAAATGAGAGGTCAGTGCACTTCAGTGAGCATGTAAATAATAAAGCACCCAGGCTGCAGCGCTCTACTTTCATTATTTTTGTTTTAAGGAAAAATAATATTTTGCACAAAATGTGTTACAAAAAGTAACTTTTATAAGAGTTTGAGACATTAATCAAAGACTGTATGTACTTCAGGCAGCTCCTTACTATACATGCACTGTAATAAATGATTTTTCAAAACTGTAGATAAAGATTACTGGAGTATGTATTATAAGAAAATAATCTTTCAGGCTTTCTACTTAAAAAAGTTGTGTTTAATTCAATTTGTTAATTGTTTCTCTTCAAAATTCTTTGTGAAATTTACAATTTATGAGAAAACAAGTTTTTGAAAAAAAATTCCCCAATGTACACGATTTTAAAACCGCCAAGACACCCTATATGGCCCCTTTTCAACTGTTATTAATGCATACTTCAGGTTGTGTCAACTGTAAAGTCACAAAAAAATAACATACAAGTAAATACAGAAGGTTACTGTTACTGTCTGAGGAGGGTCGACACTAGATGGCACTGTGACTTTCTGTCATTACCTGTAAGTTTGCTGAGGAAGCGGTGTAATTCTACAGAGTAGTTGTTTTTGGCGGTCTCTGGCCAGGCAGTGCTGAGGGTGACCTGAGGGGTGTGAACACCATTCATCAGCCTGAGGAGACCCTCTATGGCCCCTCCCCTTACAGAACCAAACTGCACCGTGCTCCTAAAACTCTCCTCTGTGATTATACTGTCCTCTGCCCGAATGAAGTAGGACATGTGCTCAACCACCTGGGGGGAGAGAGAGAGAGAGAGAGAGAGAGAAAGAGAGAGAGAGAGAGAGAGAGAGAGTGTGGTGGAAGATGGATAAGCGGGAAAGAGGACATGTTGGTAATTCATATTTTTGAGTGCTAATTGATCACCCAAAGTCATCACACACAGTTTAACAATGAGATCTTTGGTATCCTGGTATATTCACCAGATGCATTAGAAATGAATACAACGCATGAAGAATAAAATTATTGAGAAACCCCTGCATGTTCCTTGATTAAATTGAAGCTCAAAATATCACTATAAAAACGAGCACACTCAACTGTTGAATAATCTTCAGTTTTTATGAGATTGTGTGACACAAAAGGCTCTGATTGGGATGTTAAATGTCAATTCTCAATATAGAGCTGCAGCATACCTGAGCTGGTATGGCGTAGTCCACGCGTAGGCTGGTGAAAGGGTCATGGTAGACAACGAGAAGCCTGACAGAAGAGTCTGAGATGAATTTATCCAAGGCACGCTCACTTTCCTCTGTCCAGGACTCCTTTGATACACCACTCAAAACTAAACGCTGTTTAAATGCTTCTCTCTGGTGGAAAAAAAGAGCAGTTCATTATAACCAATCTATTGTATTATAAGTATTTTAAATAACTATATATTTGTATTTTGTTTAAACAATCATTCAAAGGATTGGGGTCAGTTAGATTTTTAAAAGACTCTTACTCTTGGATATGTTTTAAAATATAATTAAAATTTTGTGTGGTGGCGAAGATAAATTTTAAGCAGCCATTACTCCAGTCTTCATTGTCACACCTGTAGATCGATTGCTTTGTTCCGAAACGGGGATTAAAATTATTACAATGTTGCTTTTTATTCTTGGCTTGGTTCGCTTTCATACAGCAAAGTTTTTAAACGGACCAAATTTGTTAATAGAAGTCAGGCACAAGTAAACTGTTCTCTCATTGGTCAAAGGTCCACGGATAATTTTTGCAGGATTCCACTTAGCTGTCACGGCTGTCATCCATCAGGATATAGAACGACAAACAGCTATGTGGGCTTATTGTTTTTTTTTTTTTGTAGCTGTCATTATATTAATTAATCATTTTGAGCAGGAGTGCAGGATTCATCGGGAAAACATTTTTAAAATGCACCTACTAGGAAGAAGAGCAATAATACGACATTATAAATTGAAAAAGTGCACTTTGATTTTGAATGGCGAAGACGTGCTCACCCACAGAAATTAACAGGTTCATTTTGAAGTATTAGCAAAACAACAAAGTTAATGGGTTTCCTGGAACTTACGTAATTATTCATTATACATTATGATATAGTCTGGTTCGTTGGTCCGTTGGATCAGATTGCTTTCTTACTACAACCAAACCGCTTCAGAGTTCGTTTACACTCGAGTCAATTGAGTCGATTGTTTTGGCTCGGATCCAAGCATGATTCACACATGCCAAAATGAACGAGCTAAGGGGGGAAATGCGCCAGGTTCCGAAACAATGGGCCAGGTCTGAAAACACCCTTTGATTAACGGAAAATTAAAAAAAAGAACAGCATTTATTTGAAAAAAGGGTATGAGCTGATTTGAATTAAAGGGGGGGTGAAATGCAATTTCATGCATACTGAGTTTTTTACACTGTTAAAGAGTTGGATTCCCATGCTAAACATGGACAAAGTTTCAAAAATTAAGTTGTACGTTTGTAGGAGTATTTCTGTTCCAAAAATACTCCTTCCGGTTTGTCACAAGTTTCGGAAAGTTTTTTTCGAGTATGGCTCTGTGGCTCCCTGCATTTCTAAAATGCTTGTTTTACAAACAAGGCCCAGTTTGACGACGGATTTGCGTATGGTTTATTTCTTAAGGATGATGCAATCCCAACGAAAAAGGGTCACGATTGTGTGTTGGAACCACAGGCGGTGAGTAAAACTGCTTCAAATATCTCTGCCTCCTTGTTAGTGCGTCCGCCTCCCATCGGAGACCCGGGTTCGAGCCCCGCTCGGAGCGAGTCGTTGCTGCTGCTGCTCTCGTTCAGTTTCAGCCTTCACAGCTGTCACAGCTTCTCAACGCAACTGGCGCTCGGAGACTTAGGTCTCTGCAGAGCAAAAGGGAGCGTTTATCACCATGTGGGTGTTTTGAAACTGCTGGGTGTTTCTGAATCATGCAATCTAAATGATCCCCCTTACCCAACCCCACCCCTAAACCTAACGTCACTATTACATCAACTAATCAGGTATCATAGTGTAAAAACACCTTGATCTCGTAACTCCCATTACTTTCCTGCAGAGACCTATACTTGGGCGCTCGTGATTCTTTAGCTCCGCCCACACGTCAAGCCTCCAGGCGCTCGTGTTTTTCCGGGAAAAATCGGTACAGACTATCTTTCTCTTATGAATATAATAAAACTAAATACTTTTTGGAGTTATGAAGGATGCAGTTCTACTCTATAGGTACTCAAGATTAACAGGATATTGAGTGAAAACGAGCATTTCACCCCCCCTTTAAAAGACTGGCCAAACTGGATAAATCACGATATGGCGTAACATCGAATTATATGGTGAGACAGTATTTTGCATGTCAAACTGGATTGAAAACTCCCATTTAAAACCTCCATCATCCTCTCAGAAGTTGTGTGGCATAACACATCACATTAATAATTAATCTTGACTCTGTGCTAAAAGCACCACATAACTACCATAAACATATTGATATTTGTCTAAAGGGCTAATGTCAGTGAATGTGCATTACTATAACAAATAGCATTACAACCAGCTCAGCAGCTGCTTTTTCTACAGGGTCTCCCAGCAGGGGCGGACACACTGAGCCACTGCATGTAAATGCCATTGCCTTTTTGCAGCCAGAGGGCTGTAATTAATTCTATTAACCTCATTGATGAAAGGACAGAGATGCTGTAAGTCCGCTGACTGGCTCTGCCCACTCGCCCCTCACTTTCTCAGTCATTTCTTCCTCCCATGCTATTTGCATCAGCCATCATTTGTGACCAGAGGTTATCTATCTTGTTTAAGCCAAAAACCTCGTCATGCGTATGCATGAGCCTGTAACGGAAATTACAGTTCAACAATATGCTTCTCTTCTTCCTCTATTTTGAAGACCATTGGGTGGAATTTAACGATGTTTCTCGCACTAACTTGCTGCCGTCTTCCGATTTGTGTGATCGATGATGAGGTCTAAGACGTGAACAGGGCCCAAACAAGACCTTTAAGCCCACAGAGCATGTGGAGAGCGGATGAAATATTCACTCACATCATTAGAAGAACTCAATAACGCCGATATGAAAGCACTGATTAGTAAGCCAGGACCGCAGGCACGAGACTCAAGCGAGGGAAAAATTATAAATTGCAGATTATAATCAGATAAGAATCCCAATCATTGTGAGGTGATTTATCAGTGTCTGTGCCTAAAGGCTGGTAATTTAGCATGTATGAGTGAATTACCAGCCGTTGCGTGTAGGAATCTGCTTCCTCTGCTGAAACATCCACCTTTGAGACAGGCTTCTCTTTCTCAACTGAGAAAAAAAACATACACACAAACACACAGTGCAAAGAATAATTTGAACAACCAGCTCAGTTCAGATTAGAAAGCATTCTGCACCACAGTTCAGGTCTAGCTGACCTTTACTGGAAAGGGCAGTAAAATAATATTATGGTTTTCCTGCAATAACTTTGTTTTACATGGTGCCCAAAACACAACTGATCAAGAAATGAATAAGTAAAAACATATCAAGCGAAAAGTGCAAGAAAACCAAAATGTGAATACAAAAAAGCAAGTGTTAAAGGTAACCACAAAAATACACAATGGTCACAGATGCAGAGGTCCTACGATTAGATTAGGGTAGTGCTACTAATCCATTTGCAGCCCATTTGCACTTCTTGTTGGCTTTACAAAAATAAAAGTAGCAAGTAGAAAAAAGGAAAATAAGTGTGAGTGCATTAGATGTAAGTGTTGAGTGGCAGTAAAGGAGCTTTCTGTCACAGTTTTCAATATTTAATAACTCTGAACCACTATATCGTTATGCTGGCACCATTTTAAATACATAATGACGTCAAACGCGATGCATTTTTTAGCATAATGTAAATAACCGGCAGATCAGAGAGCTGCTTGTACAGTATTTACAAGTGTGAGGCAAACACTAAAAACTCAAAGCAGCTTGTTTCATACCTGGAACCTCTGGCACTTCTAGGGAGACGTCACTGGGGACCGGTGTGGAGGAAATGAGTTTGCTCTTGGAGTGATCCTTCTCTGAATCAGACTGCATGGACATGCTGGAAGATGAGCGGGCAGGCTGGGGGGTCCCTCGGTCAGCCATCCTGAGAGACTGATACCTCTGTGGGTATGCTTACCTTTCAGTAAGAATAATGCAAAAATATAGGCAGTCATGCAATAACCACATACTCTTTTTTCAGTGGTGTTTGCTAAAATATGTTTATATATGGGTTTCAATAATAATACCGCTTTCAAACCACCTTGCAACCTCATGAACAAAATGGGGTGGGGGGCAGTTTTCATAGAAATATGAAAAATTTAAGCAGCACAACTGTTTTCTGCACTGATAATAATAATTCATGTTTCATGAGTATTAAATCTGCATATTAGAATATTTTTGATGGATTATGTGACACTGAAGACTGAAATAATGGCTGCCGAAAATTCAGATTTGCTATCACAGGATTAAATGACATTTTAAAAGTATCTTACAATAGAAAAAATGTGTTCTGAATTGTAATATTTCACAATATTACTTTTTCACAATTTACAGTATTTTTAACACATGAAGACATCCTTGTTAAGCATGAAATATGTCCTTTAAAAACATTTTTAAAAACCCAAAACTACACACAAATAAATGTGCACATACAGACTTGTACAGTTGAAAAGGTTCAGTTAAATTATGTGCTCAACATCTTAATGATGCCTCATCAGTTGTCTAAGAGCTCTGTGATTTCCCCAGATGCAGTTCTTGGTCAAAGTAAATAAAAGCGATGAAAAACCGAGGCTGAAACAAGCAGACATTTTGAACATCAGAGACGGGAAAAGAACCTTTTCGCATAGGCGTGCTACAAGTCTCCAAGCACCAAAATATTGCCTTCTCTCCTACTCTCTTCCTAGACAGACGATATGGATAAATCTGCCTCGCTGGATCTGCCTCAGTCAGGAAGCGAGAGCAAAAATATCTAGCTCATAAACTATTTATCTTTTCCAAGCTGATGTCTCCCCTCCATTTCCACATTTAGTTGTCAACACCAGCAGACCCTCCTTCTTCATTGAAGCTTTGATTCAGTTCCCAACTTGTCAGTTTTGTTGAGTGCTGTATAATAAAGCAGACAGTTTGGAGGCAATACAAAAGCATGAAAAGGTATGACAGGGAGTCTGTGTGTAATGGAAAACATTTAAAACCGCGGATCCCGTCAGATCAGATGAAGTTTGAAAGGCACCAGGTGAGTTTGATCAGTTAAAATAAGTCTGTGAGCCACACTGCATCAGATGAAATGACAAAACCAAGACTGTGGGAGGCAACAGGCAGATTATAAAGGACTTCGGGAATTTGGTCTCTTTATTGAATACAATTATAAGCTTCTAAAGACCTAAATCTGATCCTGTGAGATTATCGTCTACGTTATCTTCATTATTCATTTACGGAATGATGTCGTCTGATTGAGTTATTTTATATCAGTTAAGCCGTTAGAACAGTAAAATTGCACTAGCTCTCCCGAAACACGTTCAAAATAAAACATTAAATAGCCAAATAAGTACGTAGTTTAAGTTAAGTAAGTCACGTTACTGTTAAACTCCCAAGTAACGTTAACGTTAACAACCGTTTGTTTTGAAAACAGCCGGTGTCTTATTTCGACAGTTTAGAGCTGAGTTTCAAATAAACAAGCAAAATATCACTCTCACCTCTGAAATACTTCCTCTGACGGCGTCTTTCACCGTGTGAAGTTAAATATAGCACTATATAAATAACCAAAAGTGCTTAAAGTCAACGTTTCCCAACTGTTTCATGCAGCAAACAGCAGACACTGCTGCTCGTGGTAACTCTGTAGACGCGTCTCCATGGAAACGGCGCTAGAGGCTGGATAGGCGCCTTCAGAAGCAGCGCTGCACAGAATGATCATTGAACGACATTAAAGTATCGCGAGATCGATTAGACAGCACACGGATCCAATGCATTCGAATCGCTCTCGCGGTACTTTGATGTCATACAGTGATCATTCTGTGCAAACGCGCCTATAACCATACAGTCTTAAGTATTTAATTGACGCTGTAAATGAAAACGCAAAACATCGTTTGAAAATATTGAATAACTACTGTAATGCAAATATTTTTGAGGAATAAAAAAAAAAAAACATTTGTGTTTTGGGTCAGAAAATGTCTCGAGAGGGATTTTTTTTCATGTTTCACCTCCAGCAGATGTGTGTTAAATAAAAACCTACTGGAACGGCAGTATGCTTATATATTATGTTTAATTTAATACTCCAGTGTCACACATGGCCTTGTCTCCAGGGGGACATTCTTTTTCTTCTTCTTTATGGAGCTAAGGTGACACGCTAGTGCCTTACTGAATTCAAGGATGCATTAAACTACTGAAATATAGAATATAGGTGAAAAAAAGACATGCTGGTTGTATCTACTGTTTAAAAGAAAAAAGGGCAATTTAGCTGAAGGTCTATTTTATAAAACTCAGCTGTATGTACACTTCAAACTCCTTTCCACAAGTAACTGGAAAAAATCCGGCTAAATCAATGGCTGAATGCACTGATATAGACATGTATATTTGAATAGACCCCAAAACAGCTTTTGTGGATTCCTCAAAGTTCAAGCACTGCCCCACACATCTTTTAAAAGCCCAAATATTTGTTTGTCATTTATATCTCTTATCTTACCACTCTTGAAATGGCTCTGAGTGCAAATGGACAAACTGTAGGATTTGTACAAGTCCTCTGACCCTGGGGAGCCGATCTGTGAGCCTCCATTCACTCTCTCTATGTAAGTATAACAACTCAGATGGTGCACAAATCCCCTTTTTTCAGCATCAAAATGGTGAGGAGCAGGACTTTGACAAAAGGAAGCAATGGGAGTTGAAGTTCATTGCTCGGGTCTACAATCTTTTATTTAAAAATGGGAGATTAAAGATTAAACCCGTTGGATGAAGAAGAAGGTGCACTTTCAGTCTCTGATAATGTCACTCGCACTCATTCAACCTCCACCCATAATGCATTCTACTTTTTGATTATAGACACAGACACACACATAGGCATACACTCTCTACATTTCTCTCTCTCACCCCAAAGCACACTCCACTGAGATATATGGCTTGACGGAGTCCCTCCGAGAATCTGAGTGCAAGTCAAAAGGAAATTTCCCCATTGGGACCTGAAACACTCCCTGTAATGCTATGGCAAACAACTTTGCATTGCTCGCTGGATTGTCTTCTGCGGTATATTAAATGATGAGCTAATGCACCTTTTGCACAAAAATATCATCCTCTTGAGCAGTGGAAAAAATAAAATAGGCCTGAAATAATAAATGGGAGGCAAAAAAGTTATGATCTTTTTTATTTATTTTTTGTCATGAATTTAAAAGCAACAGGTTTCGGTGGTTGCTATTATGGACAACAAATAATAATGGAAAGAGAGAGAGAGAAAGAGAATTGCAAGGTATGACATATTTTTCTTAATTTTCAGATTAAGCACTTCTTCATCGTCCTAAAGTCGTTGGGGTTTTTGAATGGGTTTTTTGTTTAAACGCTTGAAATATGGTCTGTGGTTAACATTAGCTTAAGATATTTTCATGTTTAATTTTAAGACAAAATACATCAATTATACACCTTTACGATTTTTCAAGCTTTTAATTGTCTTGAAAAAGGTTGATGCTAATAAGTTGCTAAATGGGACTACAAAGGTTTTGGGGGACATTAGTTGTCATCACACAGAACAAATAAAATCATACTCATTAGTTTGCTTCCACAGCCTAATTGTATTTCGAACTTAAACTTTCAGGGATTTTTTGAATTAAAAGAGTTGTCAGATGCTTAATGGTCATGCAGCCTTGGTGTAGTTCATTTATAGCCTGCATTTAGCTATTATCTATAGCTATAGCCAATGGATTTAGGCTTCAAAATTATGTTTCATTGTTGAAGGTTACCATGATGAACAAAATGGCGCTGTCAGATTTACTGTTGCTCAGCAAAATTTTGCATGTGAAATTCCATTCGCAACTTTCGCGAGTCATTCCAATAGAAATCCACTCATTTAGGAGTTTTGAGTAACGTCAAAAAATAAATAAATAAATACCCTTGCTGATTTTTGGACACATAGCTTATTTTCTGTAATAATCCTAAAACAAATGGAAAAATCTTATTGGCGTTTTGTTGAGGAAAACAGGGTTAGTCTACAAAATACATCACTGTAGCACTCTATATGTAGTGTGAGCTCTCAGCAGGGAAGAGACACGCCATACAATGGATCTGAAGGAATTTGACTGGAATAGAATCAGCGGTGAAGCTAATGAGAGCTTGAGCAAAAATAATGTGCTCTCATTGCACAGCCTCAGGCCTCAGAGTCTCTGAAACAGCAGCACAGCACGCTTTATGTTCACAATGCACATGATATATGAAGACCATACATTGAAACGGATGGACGCTCACACACATGTGCGGAAACAAGCTCACATGCAGGGTTCTGTTTCACACAGGCTTATAAAAGTCAAGAGGGTTATGAAAGCCTTATGTCATGGCCAGAACACAACATCTGGGGCCCTCTAAAAGTTTTAGAAGTTGCAAATGAATAATGACATTCTTCTGGTGGTTTTCAGGGAGGATAATTACGTTACTCATTTTTTAACATTGTCACATATTGTGCTTGGCGTTCACAGGGCACGCCGAGGCCTTGTAGAAGCAGTAGCAACCGGCAGCGACACACACGTTTTGACATTATACATTCATCACGAACAGGACCAAACATCTGATGTTCCTTATGTGGACAAATCTACAATGCATTTACACTTTTTTGTTTCCATTCAAAAGAATCCATCTATGCCCTTTCATAACCCCTTTTTACCCGCAAAACACAGTCGGTCTGTAAAAATAATACAGAGTGTTTCCAGAGCGGGGAACCGGAGCATTCTGAAGTAATCAAATAAAACTACCCTCAAAGCTTTTAATAAAACATGGCCGTGTAGGGACACTCTTTTTTTAAGATTAATGGCAGCAAGGGGATTCTCTTTTTTTCCCCACTCGTTCCTTTTATTTCTCAATAATTCATTTGCGAAGGGACGAAACTAACAGTTTGTGTTTATGTGCGGTATTGGCTGAAAGAACCATTGCTGAGAGGATGAGAAATCAGTCGGGCTACCACACATTTTCCAGCGGCCCTTAATTAGCGTCTGCGCTTAAATGGCCTGACGGTTCCAATATCACAGCTACTTTTAATATCTCTGGCCCAGTCGCTCATGTAATTATGGGACAGGGGTTGGATAAGGATACAGTGCTTTGGCCATTTAATAACACAGTTATTCTGTTTCGTTTTATGTTTCTTTGAGAGGTTTCCACTCTGGAGAATTTAAATGAATAAAGCGCTCCGTAAAATGGAAGCTGATTAATACGCTCATCGAAACATTAAAAGCCTTATAGCCTTGTAAACCCACCTTGCAAACAGTTTTATTGGCTTAAGATATTACATTTTTACTTGTTTTGCTTATTTATTTAATTTTTGGATGCACTAAGTATATTGGACGCAGCACTATAAGCCAAAGCCATATTACAAGCACTTCTACAAAACACTACTTTACAGTACAGTCATTTTTCCCCAGTCATGCACAGCTGAGCTTTCCCTTCTACCACAGCAGCAGCAATAAAAGTCAACAAATGCTAAGTCCTGCGATGCAAAACTAATATGTAAATTCTTAATTTATGGCATGGTTTGTACACCGTTTAACCGGTATGAAGTGATACGGCTGTGGCCTTCATTGATTGGGGCAGGCATTAAAAGATTAAAAGGTGTATCATCTGTCTGCGTTGTTGATGGCAGTCTCGAGTCATTAGTGCCATTAGCATTAAGCCTACCCCATCAATAACAGCCTGGATGAGTGATCTGGCTCCCCGAGAGAGTGATCCTGGGGCCGGGACAGCACAGCCAGCTTAGCCCTTGCTCTTCTGGAGTCCCTGATCTGCTTGGGTAAGTCTGTCCAGGAAGATGAGTCAGCTACAGTGAGAGAAATTAAAGAGAGATGAGGTGAAGCAGGAGAGAGAGAAAGAGAACAGGGACCTTCCTGTGTCAGAGCCGAGGTTAGATGAAATCTTTAAACTTAACAGACATGTTACTAGGAGACATTGCAGTGCATACAGTGGCGCCTGCAGATAAGGCTGTATGCAGTGTACCTACCATGAGCTCATCTACTGACATTCACCCAAACATGCCATCCATTATGTGATTTCTACATCAAAACAGATTTGGAGAAATTTAGCATTACTTCACTTGTTCACTCATGGATCCTCTGCAGTGAATGGGTGCTGTCGGAATGAGAGTCCAAACAGCTGATAAAAACATTTGATCTGTGTTTATGTGAGAGAAAAACCAGCCAAAGTCCATCAATTAATATCTTCTATAGCAATAAGCTGCGGGATTTTAACAAATTATTGTGATGTTTTTATCAGCTGTTTAAACTCTCATTCTGACGGCACCCATTCACTGCAGAGGATCCACTGAAAAACAAGTGATGTACAGCAAAACTTCTCCAAATATGTTCCAATTATGATTCAGACACCTTTACATCCTTTGTGGCCTGAGGGTGAGTAGATATTCAGAACAGTTTGGGGTGAAATATTCCTATAATTATAAAATAATTAAGTTGGGTCAGTTCTTTCTTTTCACTGAACTGGCCAAACATGCAGAATGGTCTGAATTGATTTGCATTAATTTGCACTGCTTTCTTTTAGAATTATCTAAAGCAATTTCTCAGTCAAGTTACTTTAGAACAAACTGCTGGATGAACTGGATATTCATCTACGATTGAAACAAAAAACTACGTTTGAAGAGCTGTCATTTGCTTCACAGTTGTTTTCCTATATGGACATCTTCTGTAGATGGATTAATTTTTCATTGCTTTTTGAAATTTTAGTTTTAAAAAGTTTAAAACGTAAACTAGAGACTCTTTCATTGTGCTAAGGTGTACTGTTGCTCTCACTGAACGTTTGGTCTGAATAGTCTAAAGTCTTTAAAAACGTGCATAATAGTGATATATTGTAGAAAATGAAAAAAACTCTTCCTAGTTGGACTTTTAAAACTAGCATATACTTTTAAGTGCAAATATCCCTTCTGTGCATGTACCCCCTCAGATGAAATCCTGCTGGCATCCATGCTGTTTACATGTTGACAGTGGTTGGAGTCACTTTGTGTTGCAGTGTAAGAGTATGTTGTGTGTCTGGAGCAGTACCTTAGCATTAACATGTATTCACTTGGCTGTCATCATGGTGGTTACAGTAACAGTAAGGAATGAGTTGTGTCGGTGTGTCGATATGAGTGTAGTTGACACCCACCACACTGGCTGCAGAGCTTCCCTCTGACGATCCCATCGCAGTGCACGTCTATCACGGTGAGCGTTGCTGTCAGTCAGTGTCTCTGCTCTGAAGAGCTTCCAGACATAGAAACACACGTACTAGTGTATTCACTGGTGTGCTAACTGACCACAAGCAATTCACACGGGGTCTTTTAAATGTAACTACATCATTAGGCACACATAGAATCAATCTACACACTGATTGGAATAGGATTTTAAACCAATACGATTTCTCTGGGTGAAAAAAAGCAGAAAAAAGCTACAAAGCAGAAATAAACATCAAATGACTGGACACAGGTGAATTACATACAATATAATTAAATTCAAATTTCAATCCATTTAATTTGACCCAAAACAATCACTAATTGTTGAGGCAAATACAAACAGGCTAGAAGGTACTAATATACAGTCATTTACAGGCAATCAGCAATTCTTTCTGCAAAATTCTGTGAGTGCAGATTCAGGTCAGGTCTACACATCATCCTATCCTAAGCTCTTTCATATCTGTAAGTTAAACATAGCATGTGTCAGCACAAAACATAAGGCCAGTAGGTGAAAGACAGTGGATTTGCACTGGATAAGAAGGTCAGTTTATTGTCAATACCCGTAGGTCAGCCATTTTGGCTCTGAAAACAACTGTCAGTGCCAGAGGGTGAAGTATTTTGGTTCTACAGCTCGTCGTGAATTGCAGGACCATCAGTCTGGTCCAGTGCACCTATCATGAGCAATGCTCCAGTGCTGCTGTCCCTGACTAGTATAATGAAGGAATGATCTGCATAGAAGATTTTTGGCTTGTCCACATCCTCATCCTCATGCATACCATCCTTGCTGCCGGACTCAGGGGCCAGCTCGAGGGACGTCCAATGCAGCACGGCTCCCAAGTGGAGCTTCCCCCGTCCCAAGCTTGATGCAGTGGAGAAATCAGCTGATGTCTTGTTCCACGCATCTACCAGGCCCAATGCGGCTAGCTGCCTCTGAGAGAGAGCAAGGAGTGGAAAAAAACAGAATTAGGGAAAAAGAGTGCAAGAAAACAGAGAATTTAATGCATTTTCATACAAAATAATTTCTGATTCAGAAGGCAGGTAAACACTAAGCCCCAAAATCCTTCTCCGCTCCAAATGACTAAGATGGTGAATGAATGAATGAATGATGCATTTATATAGTGCTTTTTTTTTATTGTGTATTGTTGTACAACCACACAATCATGTGGTGGTGGGGGGGTCTCTCCTCAACCACCACCAAACTCAGATTTCTGATAAACCAGATTTGGTGCCACCAAACTCAGATTTGTGCCAAACTCAGAATCAAACAATGCAGACTACATGAAAGAAAAACTAAAATATGAGCCAATAGAGACTTTGAAAAATTAAACATTCAATATCCTTTTATGACTCCCAATGCTGAAAATGGAAAACACACACACACACACACACACAGAGAAAGAGAGACCAGTCCTCGTCAGATAGGTAGAAAGGACAAATGAAAACAAAACAAAAAAAGTGTCACTGTAAATCAATAATGTTTCAAAAATTCGGTTGTTTCCCCTCTTCATTGTCTCCCCTTTATTTTAGAGGCATGACAGATGCCCTTGTTGGCGGTGCGGGCGGTACAAAGCATGCGACAGGAGCTGAAGACGGTGGCCGAGGGAGAGCTGCTTATGAATAATTTAAAAAAAGATCTCTCTGACCTCGGCCTGCTTTTGTTTTCCTTTCAGATATGAATTTGGCAGAAAGATGCTCACTGACAGGTAGTTTATATTCTCCCTGGATGAGATCCTGGATAAAAAAAAGTTACCCGCACAGAGAGTGAGAGACTATGAGGGAGATAGCGAAATGAGGAAGAGGAGATAATAAGTGAACTGCTGTGGGAAGATTGAGAGACACCCAACATGTTTGTGAAAGCAGAGACCGAATGGCAAGTGCTTTAACTGAATGATTAAGCACTCTCGCCTAAATGACTATTGTAATTAAAACAGAGCGCATGCACACTCTATCTTGTTGCAAAAATGATGCGAGCTCACTGCGAATGGCTGAGTTGGTGTGCTAGCTAGATTTGTGCAAAACTCAGAATTAAAGAATAGGCTCCAAATCAATGAATAAGTTGGAAACCTAATTGAATTGTCCTCACCTGACAGCAAGTTAAATTGTAACTTGATTTCATTAGAACGACAGAACTGCAATTCAACAAACTAATGCATTCTGGGAAAGAAAATTTCTATAAACATTTATCTTTACACTTAAAGCAAGGCTTGGTCTAATTTGCTTTTCTAATTAATAACGTGAAAACTACAGTATGCATTTATTAGAATTCATTTAATCTTACTTATTTAAATTGAGTGGAGATCTGACATGAAGCGAGTAGGAGAGAGAGAGAGGGATGGGATTGGGAAAGGTCCATGAGGCGGGATTCGAACTCAGGACACCAAAAGCGCAAATGCACCATACAGTATGTTGGTGCACTGCCCACGAGGCTATTAAACTTGAACTCAGCATTCAGACAAAACACATTTTTGCATTCCACTGGTTCTGCTGGTTTCCCATAGTTTTTCTGTGTAAAAGGACATCTTTGACTTTTGTGCAAAGTCTCGCACATGACATGGCGTTGTGCTGAAAAAAAAAGAAGTCTGACTTCTTAATGGACACTTCATCCCAAGGTTTTGTTTCCAAATTAATAAAATGTTATTTAAATGTGAGTTTGGCCATCAGTATTAGAGATTTTACTATTTTCCCATTCAAGTAGACAGGAGTTGGTCTTGCATGCCAAAAATAGCTGTCCAAAATATGGCCACCGAGTGAACTGGCTTTTCTTCGAAAGGGACTTTAAAGTAATTCTGCATCCTGTTTGCTACCTCAATTCAAATTCAGCAATTAAAAGCAATTCACAATTCAATTCTGAATGGGTGCACAACACAGGCGCTGGCATAGTGATTTGAATCAGAGGTTGTTAAAGGGGAAAAAAGGAGGAAAACAACAGAAAGATGGACAGAGAGGTTGATAATGAAGCAGAGAGGTGGGGGAGGCTGTCACCTACGCGGACACTGCTCGACCCTCTGCGGTTCTCTCTCTCTCAACAGTCTCAGCACACACCTGCACTAATGCACTTCTATTGTCCTCATCCATTATTCTCCTTCACCTACCTCTTTCCTCCATCACTTCATCACTGCCTCATCCTATCGGCCGCTCAGCCACCTCTGTGGCATCCTCATCCCTCATCTGACCATCCGCCGCTTGTTTAACGCTTGTTTAATTCCTCTCTCGCCTGCTCTTATGTGCTCCCTGTCTTTTTCCCGCTCTGATCCGAATGTCCAGGCTTGTATCTAAGCACGTATTTATGTTTGGGAGAGTGACGGTCTTTCCTCTCTGTCTCCTGAGGCTTTCTCACCCTCTCTCGTGGCTGTATGTCCTTGCTATTCAGGCTGACACCGCATTGGGTGAATTTATTTCCCTTTAATTAATTCTCTGTGTTGTCTCCGAGGGTTTTTCCCTGCATCTCTCCAGCTTTCCCATTGTAACTTTGATGTTTTCCGGCACTATAGATGCAGATCCGCTCCTTGGCGACGTAGCCTTGACCCGAAGCAGCTTGTTGCCGCAACCATGACATGGCGCCGTGTGTTACTACGACAATGCTGTCTCCAGCAATTAGAGTCACATGCAACATTAGCAGACGTCTCCCAGCCTGCATTGTGACAGGCTCTATAAATAGCATGCCTCTTTCTTTGTCTAGCTCCATCTTGCTCTTTCTCCTTTGGATGGCGGCACCTCCCGGGATGTACAGATTTGCTGAGGTCACTTCATTTTTAAAAACAATCAGCGTTTAAATATTCAATGTGGGCTGTCGTCGTGCAAGCATTCACCCTAGAAGACCCCGGGGCCCGACGGCCAAAAAAATGCTCATTTCGCATATTCACTTAATCCAGACCAAGATTCTACACAGCTATTAGCTTTGAGTCATTTGAAGCTAGTGAAGCTTGGTTTCGCTTCTACAAAATCCAATGGAGCTCACAGGACGCCCCGAAGGGGTACAGGTAAAGCCTCTCTAGGAGCAGTGAGCCCCAAATGAATTAATGACACGTTTGCGAAGAAAAGACATGCCCAGCAGGCATCTGGACTGAGTGATGGGTCTGCAAATGAGTACAGTAGTTTCTGCACTGGAAACAGATGAAAGGAGGCTAATAAATATCATGTAGTAATATGGCACACAGACTCCCAACTAATGCAGTAAATGTGATGGGCAGATGGAGGAAAACGAGAGAGGGAGAGAGATGGAGCGAGGAGGAGGGCTGTGTAAACATGGTTCAGCTCTAATGCTGCTCATTGGGTGGAAATGGAGCGTCTCTATTTTCCTCTCTTCTCACTCTCTCTTTCCTGTCTGTTTCTTTCTCAAGCCAAAGTTTTCCAAATGCCGCCTATCCATGCGCTCCATTTTTTTAGCAAACTCTGTATTATACTGTAGCGCATACATCAATAAACACAACTACAAAAACATACAGCTCATGAATAACGCACAAGAAGAAACAGCCCTGGAGTCGACTGAATGTTGCATTTTCTATACAACATGATGGTGCATGGGAATGTAAGGGGTGGAGATGGCCCAGCAGCGGCATACTGTATGGAGCAACTCCAGCAACTGTTTAATTCAGCCTCGCAGCATCACGGCAGTCAGTTTACCTTTCACTAAATGTCTTGGATATTATTCAGTGGCAGAGTTCTTTATCACGGTCAATGACTTATTTACATTTTCTGTCTCTCTTTTTCGCTTTCGTCCCCTTCTTCTTCACACAAAATATATATTTTTTTCTTTACATCACACTGTGTCACAAAGCACTTCACACTGTTTATCAGTTTCCTGGAATCACAATCCCAACAACTGCACACAAGAGTAACTGTGTTAAAACAGAGCGGTGTTGAAATATTAAATGGATATATTACATTTAGAGAAATAGTGTCAGCAACTTTGACATTTCATTACAAATGCTAATGACAAACAGTGCTGGGAAAACAAGCACTGATTCCAAATTGGTTAAATATATATTTAAAAATGAAATTTTTTCGGGATAATTTCTTTTGAACTGAGGCTCAATGTAAATGAACAGTGTGATCAATGCTAACCCATATCCAAATGAATGATTCTTATGAGCAGGTTGCACAGTGAATCAAAAACACTTCTGAATCAATGGAAGCAGCGACAGAACCCTCCCCCAGGGGGAGCCTCAACTTAAGGTGAAAGATACATAATGTAAGGGTCACCCAGCGTGGCCATCAGGGGTCTGCTAACAGAAATAACTGTTATAAGAAAAATCACAGATAATTTATAAGGCAAAGATCATTTTACAGCACTAAAACATTTATTTGGTATGTGTGTAGTTACTTCATCAGGGTTACTTCATCCTAAAAATTGAAAGTGTTGTCATTAATTATTCACTCATGTCGTTCCAAACTCACAGATCTTTTCATTCATCTTTAAAACACCAATGAAGATTGTAAACCTGCGAGATGTTTACTTTGATGTGTTCTATGCATGTGACTTGATCAATGTTTATACGTAAATGAAAGCCTAAATTAAATCTGATCATGATATGAAGCAATCAAAACCCCTTCATTTATATAGATATACTTATGAACTTTAAGCATCAATGATTTGATGTAAAAGACTTCCAATGTAGGGACAGAAATCTCTTAGGTTTCATTAAAAATATTTTTGCGTGTTTCATCAAAGTTTTAATGGCTCTGGAACAACATGAGAGTAAATGATGACAGATTTATTTATTTATTTTTAATTATGAATGAATGACAAGTGATTCAACGATTTCAGGGGTTATTTTATGAAAAATAATGAATTGATGTGTTAATTTTTGTTTATTTAATATAGATTATTAGACTGCATTTATGACACTTCTGTGCTTCATTCAAATGTAATTAAATAATTAAATATTTAAAATATTTAAATAATTAAATAAAAGATTACATTTAAATGAAAGAAAATACAATTATATATGATATACAGTATCATTATCTATTATGAATATTTATTTTTATACCTTTTAGAATCTATAAAACTATATATTTTATATGCATTTTTTATATTAATTCATTTATTTTATATATTAAACCTTATCTTGTCTGAAGAGAAATCTGTTGTCCTGATGTCAATAAAGGGGATGGCCTTTTCTATATATATAAATATATATATATAATATATGTGCTGTCAAATGATTAATCATGATTAATCACATCCAAAATAATATATATATATATATATATATATAATTTCTCCTACTCTTCAGTTTGATTTGGAAGTCACACAAAGTTATCTGTGTTAAAAATGTGCAAAAACGAATTCTTCAATTGTCAGTTTCATCATGAAAGTCACAAACACACACACGAAAAACACATTCACCTTATACACACATTAAAATAGATGCATTCATAAAAAACTGAGCAAGAAAACAAGTAAAGATTAAAAAATAAAATATTTCACAGATATGGGAGGACAAAAAAAGAGAAAGAAAATAAGAAGAATAAGACATGCAAATATTAAAAAGAGCTGAACAGGGAATATGAGAGTTTGACAAAGAAAGAGTGAGAGAAAAGAAAAGGGGCGAGACAGGAGATGAGCTACAGGGACTCTGACCAGCTAGAAATGAGAGCGAATATAGATTATTTAATATAGATTATTAGACTGCATTTATGACACTTCTGTGCTTCATTCAAATGTAATTACATCTATTTCTGAATTGCTCTGTTGACGACTGAAATTATCATATGGTGCCAGACTGATAAGGGCAGAAAAACTCAAATACAATAAATAAAAAATAAGCACAGTGTCTTATTTCCATTTTTTCCTCTTCAGAAGCACTAAAAGAACCATTAGTGTAATTAATAGAATACAGTTACATGGCTGGCAAGAAATATTTATGACAGATTATTATAATAAATTCCCTTGCTTTTGGCAAACGTGATGAAGGTTTTAGGAAAGCCGGTTCTAAACTTCAATAAATTGTAATTTTATTATATATAATAAACAGGATGTGTCAATATTTGTATAAGCATTTTATCACGGTGTGGTACTGTGCTCTAAAACACTTGTCTAAACACAACAGGCTTTTCCCAAGTCCTGGCATACACACCACATCCACTTCATGACCTCATCAATGAGTGTGTATGTTAGCTTGACTTCCTCTGTCTCTCTGGCACACACAGAGAACTGTGCAATCCAATTACAGCCACACTGGCATCCACAGGCCTTGGCACGCTACGTGTGTGTGTGTGTTTGTCAGAGAGTGAGAGTGTTTTCTGTGTATCCCTGCGTCAGACTCTTAAGGTCAGTGTGTCTGGCTGTGTGTGTTTGCCAGGCATCAGGCAGACGGTGACCCCTCGACCCCTCGTGCTCGTTATGGAGTCCAGACTCAATCTCTTGTTAGCGGCTATCGCCTGGCACTAACCGTTGCTGAGCTCTGGCCCCGCTGCCTCACCACCAGAGCGGATATTTTTATCCAGCTCACCCGCTCTCCTGCCCTTTCCCTATCTCTCTCTCTCTCTCCAGCACTCAACCCCATTCCACCTCTCTCACAACCACTCACCTCTCCAGCTGCACGTCAGTCCAATTTGGGTCATCCTGCCCCGAGCCGGGCCCCCGTAGCCACGCAGCACGACTACATTAGTGCGTATGCAAGCACACGGATTGGAAATCAGGATAATGGCAGCTCCTCCTGAGACCGAAGACGTCCACGCGGGAGCGTGACAGAAGGCCTAGAGCGACTTGAGAGTGACAGAGCGTCAGGCGGCCATGTTGGAGGCTGAGGCTCTGAGGCGAGATGAAACGCTATTAACGCCTGGAGATGGAGGCAGTGTTTGCTCACTTCGACCCGATCGGAGAGGGAGCAGGAAGCTGCACTCGGCACGCCTCTTCTGTCACTGCCCATATAAAAGCAGAGGAATCAAGTGTCTCTGACCTACGGTCATATTTCTTCAGATACTACAAGACAGAGAGTGTGTATGTGTGGCAGAAAAAAGACAAAGCCAGATGAGAACATGAAAGAGCGGGGAAACAGAGAGAGCGAGGGAGCAGCAGGAGGACTTGTCAGAGAAGTAATACAGCTCTATTCATGTCATGCAGCCGTGGCAGGACTTTTCGGCCTCTTTCCGCACGCTGGGGCATCACTTATGTGAACTCAGCAAGTCCAAAAAAGGGAGTCATGTCTGGGCTGTCGGTGGGTTTTTTAAAGCAAGCTTCTAGGTCTCTCTTGGGCATCCTTACCGCTCATGTTAATGTCAAAATCTTGTTCTTCTGAGCAGAGCTGCATAAGCGGACATGGCATGCGGGTGCTTATATTTCTCACCTGACATTACTAGACTAACAAAATGCTGCGCCCCACTACAGCGACCATTCACTTCTCTGTGCGCCCTGGGAACGGTTGTGCCCCACTTGACCTGTCTAGTTCAACAACTGTCATTTTTGTTGTACCTTTTTACTCTATCTGTGTTTTTTAACCTCTGCTTCTCTGAATTCTTACCCTACTCTGTCACTGGACACCTACTGACATATTTGTCTTGACATCTGCTGTCCACCACGAGGATAAAACCAACCTTGTGGTTCAGAAGGTTTGTCACTGCCTGCAGCATTAACCAGGGACAGTGACCCTACAGCAGGGGTTTTCAGAATGGGCAAAAAATTTGAGAGAAAGACAAAAAATGTATCAAATAGAGTTTTGGCGCTCTAAGAGTTAACTTATGCACTTTAGATATTAAGGAAACATGTTTAATCCTAACGAATTCTTCATACAAACTGAAACATTCATCAAACTGAAAAGGATTATTTAATTTTAATTTCTAAAGACTGATCTTGTGACATGTTATTTATTGTGATCTTATTTATATAAATAAAAGATTACATTTAAATGAAAGAAAATACAATTATATATGATATACAGTATCATTATCTATTATGAATATTTATTTTTATACCGTTTAGAATCTATAAAACTATATATTTTATATGCATTTTTTATATTAATTCATTTATTTTATATATTAAACCTTATCTTGTCTGAAGAGAAATCTGTTGTCCTGATGTCAATAAAGGGGATGGCCTTTTCTATATATATATATATATATATATATATATATATATATAATATATGTGCTGTCAAATGATTAATCATGATTAATCACATCCAAAATAATATATATATATATATATATATATATATAAAATTTCTCCTACTCTTCAGTTTGATTTGGAAGTTATCTGTGTTAAAAATGTGCAAAAACAAATTCTTCAATTGTCAGTTTCATCATGAAAGTCACAAACACACACACGAAAAACACATTCACCTTATACACACATTAAAATAGATGCATTCATAAAAAACTGAGCAAGAAAACAAGTAAAGATTAAAAAGTGAAATATTTCACAGATATGGGAGGACAAAAAAAGAGAAAGAAAATAAGAAGAATAAGACATGCAAATATTAAAAAGAGCTAAACAGGGAATATGAGAGTTTGACAAAGAAAGAGTGAGAGAAAAGAAAAGGGGCGAGACAGGAGATGAGCTACAGGGACTCTGACCAGCTAGAAATGAGAGCGAATGAGAGGGCAGACACAAAGATTGAGCTGGTGGATGAAGTGATGAATAAAGAAAGGGAGACGACAGATGAGTGGGAGGATCCAGTGGACTCCAGGCAGGAGATAGATGAGCTGAGGTCAGACGCTGAGAGAGGGAGGATGGAGAGAGAGAAAAGACGAGACAGGAGAGAGAAAAGGATGGAGAAAGAAGACCGAGGTGAGCGTGGAGAGGAAAGCCAGCAGCACATGTCACAAAATCATTCATCAAGCTCCAAAACACTTCACCTCCGCGATCCACAAGAAGAGCTTGCTTGACATATCCACCCACCGCTAGAAACCAAAGAATCCAAATGTGTTACCCACGAGCCAATCATACCAGACACGGTCTCATCCACTGAACTCAACAGCCCAAACAAGCCCGTCACTGTCACTCTCTGTCGTCCAAATCCAGATCTGTTCAGCAGTGCAGACACAACCATCTGTGCTATTCTAAAACTCTGTCACTCTTCGCTATCTACGTCCAGGCTGCTTCCTGTGGCCGAGATCTTGCCGAGCTCCTAACCCAGCATGGCATCTCTCTGAGGACCCAGGCCTAGAAGGAGCACAAATGTTTGGGATGCCAGGAGAGCCATTAGTCTGTATTGGAAACACTTAGAGGGATCACAGGCATGCAATTACAGGAAGACTTTCTGTTGAGCTCTGTATTGCACAACACCAATAGAGTACTGCAGCTGTGATGTTCAAACCCGGGAGACTAAAACACCATGGGGTTCCCTCAAGTTTTACTATGGGTTTTAAAATGGGGTTTTTCAATTTATGAGAAAAACAAGGTCTGTGGTAAACATAAACTGATGAAACTTGGACATTTGCTCTAGAACGTAAATTACACCCATCCATACAAAACAACGCAAAAGATTTCTTTGTGTTCATTTTAAAGTTACTTCATTTACATGCATGTTTAGGGTGTGTGTGTGTGTGTGTGCAATTTACTTTTCTATACATTTTCTAATTTGTTTATTGCTGTGATGGCAAAGCTGAATTTTCAGCATCATTACTCCAGTCTTCAGTGTCACATGATCCTTCAGAAATTACTCTAAGATGCTGGTGTTAAAACAGTGGGGTTTCTTAATATTTAAACAATGATAATTTAACAATTACTTGATTTTTATTATAATTATAATTATTACATACCCCAAACTTCTACTGTAAATCTACAAATCTACAAAACTAACAAAACTGTACATCTACAGCAAAAGTGTCAGATGATGACAGTACTTATCAGACTCACATGGCAGATCACATTAAATTATCTATCTGTTATATCATAGAAATTCCTAGCATCCGCCTAAAACACCAGCCTCCTTCAGACTGTCAGCCCAAATCCAATTTTTGTGCAACTCCAATTGAAATCCAATCATATTTAGATAGTCTGAACAGCAACAAACTACATGAATCTGATTTTTGCAAATCTGTTTCGAACTACATTCATACGTGGTGTGGAGTCCTATTCAAATCGCATTCCTGGAAATCCAGTCTGAGTGTTCAGATCAGATTTAGCAAAGCTTTGTCACATTCTCATGCCACATGAAACGTAAACAGTTGTGATACCATGTATATGGACAGTCAGTCATCTAGATTGGATTCCAATCGGATATGTACAAAATTGGATTTGAACGAGGCAGTCAAACACAGACAATCAATAAAATCTAGTTTGAATTCAAATAATGCTTTTGCCTTCTAAAATGTGATTCAATATGGTTTAAAATGGACCAAAATTAACATGGCATACAGTACCAAATATTTAATGAATTTAAAGGAAATAATCATCAAAAGATAACTTCTTGTCCTTTTAATGATTAAAAAAAACTCTGTAATCTGCATCTTGTTTACAGGTCAACAAAGCAACACACTCAGCCTGATATTGTTCAAAAAGAGAGCAGCACAAGACAGCAATGGAAGTACTTACAATGCACATCTGAAGAATGTTTTAAAGAATCAAGACCATAGCTCAGTGTCCTAACACACATAAAACCGCATTGCAAAGCCTGACTGCAATCTCAGTGCAAACACAATTTCCATTAAAAGGAAAATAGCTTTCCCACTGAATGAGAATAATCTATGACCTATGGTTCGTTCTCATTATGCTAATGTCATATCTGGTTATCTTCCATTAGCTTTCTAAATGAGTCTTATCTACATTGTATGTTAAGGATATTTATCTATAACTTAATGTTTTCAAATTGTATTTCACACATTTATAACGGCTGGATAGGAAGTGATATGTACAATATTTTGACTATTACCTGTAGATTGACCGTGCTGCTTATCTTGGTTTTCGGGAGGGATAATGCTACACTTGTGGAGTTCAGTTTCTCAAACCACTTCTCCACCCGATCCGGGGTCAGCAGACGGTCCAGCCGAGCCAAACTCTCCACATGAAAGGGCAAAAGCAGTATCATGCTGGCCTTCCCTTCCCACAGGCCCAGTTCCAACACCTGTACCATGTTCTCTATGTCTTCATAGTGACGGTATACACCTGGGAACGCAAACATTTGCCATAGTTTGGATGTCTTTATTGTGTATTTCAATGACAAATAACTCGTCTTGGACTTACCTGATCTGTGCATCATGGGAACTTTGGTGTATTTTGTACCTAAGAAGCTACGCAAATCTTGGTTTTCATGGTAAAAGCCTCGATCCCAAAATCCTACCAAAAGAAAAAACGACAAAAACACAACTGAATAGATGAACATCACTTAGATGTCATGACCCGGACAAGTATTTTAACATTTTGACGTAAACTGTTAGAACACATCGGGTACAATTATCTTACAGACAGACTGTTTGGATCTGAGGCTTTGATGAGACCATACAAAGGATTATTACAGACACCATGCCAGAAAAAGAACCAAAAATAAAAGAAAAGCAGAGAGGAGGGGTGAAGGGGAGGCAGAGGCATAGGACATATTATTACAGCCCATTACACCCATTAAATTCACTGACAAAGATGAGATTCGATAAAGAGACTATTAGCAGTATTATAGTCACAATTTCTTTTCACCATATTGGATTAGTCAAGGGAAAGATAAAGAATGAGCTAGAAAGAAAGTGTGAAAGAAACAGTATCAAGTTCTAAGGATGATTGCAAGACAATATAGGGTTAAACCAGGCCGTGTTATTGTATTTCGCGGCACCAGAAGCAGTATAATGCTCTTGAACAGGAGACAAGAGACACATAAGACATTCAACAGCCTCTGCAACTCAATTTGGACCTTGCCAATTGTTATTTGGACCTGCACTGGCTCCAAAAAGTATTACAATTAAGACACGCTTAAAATGTCTGAATCTCATTGCGTCAGATACAAAATGTAAAAGTGTCACCTGCCAAAATTAAGCTAGAATTTTTTTCTATTTTTTTTGTGCCATTTTTACAATTGTTTATAAACAACAGGTCCCAAGGACATTTTTAGCGAATTTGTTCACTATTAATGTGTCAAACCTAGCTGAGTCACCACCAGCACAGCTTATTTCAATAACTACAAACATGGACATTAAAGCTACTTTTAGAGCATGTACCTCTTTCATAATTTCATATTCATTTAAATGCTGTTCTTTCAAGCTTCCAAAGAATCTTGAAAAAGAAAATGTAACATGCTACTGTTGCTGTTTTTAACATTGATAATACTAAGAAATGTTATTTGAGCATTAAACCTGAAAATTAGAATGATTTCTGAAGGATCACATGACACTGAAAATTCAACTGTGCTTGTGTTATTTATTTTTGTACTTGCACTTGATTTATATATTTTTTTATCTGATGCAATGGCATTCATACATCTTTAAATGTGGCTAATATGTTCAAAAATATATTTTCGGGGTTGCTGAATATTTTACCAGCATTAGATGTATCTCTAGCCCCGTTTTTTCAATTTGGTGCTAGTTTTTCACTTTCTCATCAAAGTCACCTGATCGCACTTATGTGTTTATAGCTGCAGTTTATCCAGGCCTCAGTTTTGATGTGCCTTAAAAAGGAATGTGCCACCCAAGATGAAATTTCCATAATCACCTTTAAACACTCCTAGTCCCAAAACCACTGCTTTCAGCATTAAACATCCTCCTCATGAGGAATTCAAAACATATTCCTTATGTATAATTAGGAATACCATTTACAAAACCAGAAAATAAACAAAACAAAGAGACAGAAACTAGGGTAGGATTCCTCTTCAAAGAAAAGAAAAGAGTCTCATTTCATAAACCCGAGACGAGTCGCCCGACTGTCATATATTATGAGAAACACCTGATCCTGTGTAGGGAAAGCAAACCTCTTCATTCGGCCCCGTGCCAAGCTTTGCATGCGCCTCAATAGTATGCTAGCAGTTCCCTATAAGCTTGTGAACGCAAGCCAAGAGCCAGAGCAGTTGGATTTCAATAATTACACAGGGGGATGAAATTTGATCAGCCTAAAGTTCAAAACACATGGCATGGTATCTGTCAGTTTTTATGGGGTGGCAAAGCTCTTGGAACTGCGAGCTAAAAGGGGAATTCTGCCATGCGAGTTTCTGAAATGCCACACAAGGATTCTTGTCACTGCGGTCTTGGCTGGCAATCAAAAGAAAGAAAACATCCTGGGAGATTCTGTGACTGAAAGAGAGAAACAGAATGACCCAAAGAGCATTCGCAAGAGAGAGACACTCATACCTTCTTCATTAATTACAGAGCATAAAGACAATGCAGCTATTGTGTGGCTTTGCATCTTGAAGCCTCTCTCATGCCCATTTTCAGTAATAACCGAGCCACAAACAATAAAGCTAAAACGCTGTGAATTAAAGTGCTTTCATCTTCTCTCCCGGGATCCTTTGGTGCTCGGAGCAGGGCTGCTGTTCGGGGGTGAAGTGTGTGTGCTTGTTTTTGGGGTTTGCTGTACAGAGCACAAAGGCTGAGGTAATGAGCTAGTGTGGTGTCTGCCACCATGACACACCAAGAATCGGCCTACAGTAACCTTTTTCTTCCCCCCCTCGCTCTTCAAAGCCTTTGACCATTCCCTCAAAAGTCTCTTATCGTTCACCTCTGTCTTTGCTTCCCTCCACACCTGTGGCTCTCAATTTGCCCCCTGATGTGAGCTCCAATCCAGTTCTCCATGGTGCCTGGCTATTTGTTTCAACGTACCAGGAATAAGGAATTGTCCACGCACCAGAGGACTGTTGCCAAGCTTACTATAGTCATTCCTGACAGGAATATCATCAAAAAATGTATTTTTTTTTAGAGTACTGCATTTTAAAGATAATTTTGTAAAATCCAATTAAGCTTCATATATTTTAATCGGAAAGGGTTTCTGTTACTTTTTCAATGAATAAACCATTTTTTCACATGGACATGTGGAACAGCTTATAGGCAGTAGGCGATTAAGGTCACAGTTATGATAACTTAGGACATTAAAGAGAGAGACCTTTCTACTGACTCACCAGAAGAAAGGAACCCAGGTTTCGTGCTCACCTGCATGAACATGCCATTGTCCTGCTGCAGGGACGCATGAGGAATGCAGATGTAGCCAGAGAAATTATCTGCAATGTAAGACGTCTGAGACAGGAAGGATAGCGGATTGTCCTTGGAGTGGAAAACCACAGAAAAGCATGTGTCCCCTCTGACGTGTTTAAGAAATTTCAAGTGCAGTAACATCTCACAGCAAGACATGGCTGTTCATAAGGATGAGATGTACTGTAGTGCTTAAAGCAGACTTTTGATATACAGGACATTACTTTTTTCAGTGAATATATACATAAACATATAGATACGGCAGTGATTTTCCAAGTAAGACATGTTCCTAGATCAACATCTTCTGATGATCCTGGATCAACATTATTGTCCAAAAATATAAACTTAACCAATCCCTACCCCAAAACCTAACCCTACCCATCATTTATTTCTAAAATCAGTGGGAAATGATAGCTGATTAACAAGGGTGTAGAAGCACCTAACCCTGATTTTAAGCCTAAAACAGTTATTTCCTGGAAAGTTTTATCTCAATTCTGATTGGTTGATTGGAATGTTGATCCAGGAACACATTGTACTTGATGAAATCATGCTCAAAATATGAATACGGTATTACAACTACTTTAATTATTACGTTATAAATAAAGTAAATGATCTGCACAAGGCCGGTGTAATTTTAAACACTTTTTTTTTTTTAAACCTCCAATCCAAATCCACTTGGCTCAAAAGTCTGAAGCAGGCACATGCATGATTGAGCAGATTTCAGGAGAACAGAGAAAACTGCTCTCAGATTAACACCAAGAGTAAAAGTCCACAAACGACCCATCAGAGAGACAATGAAAAAGCTTCGGACAAAGTTAATATTACACTGGCGACTAAATGAATTACTATAGAACCCTGAAGCGGTGTGACTACTGACTGCCTTTAAATTATAAATCCAAACTATGAATTCAATTTTCATAATCTCATTCACAGGGCCCAATCTATTGTCTGATCTAATTTGTATATTTCATCGACTGAATTAATGAACTTCCACCGACTCCTGCTTCTTGCTAGCGAACGAAAAAAAAAAAAAGTAATTAAGTCAAAACATAAAACAAAAGAAATTAATTAGATTGCTTATCAGCCTAAAATCAATCCAAACTTTATTTCCTGTTGCGTTTGGTAGTAGAGAGAAGCTCTCCTCCTACCGCATCGTTCCCATCGCTCTGTGTTTAAAATAGGATCAAAGCACCTGCCAGTATTACTCAGACAAAGAAATCGATGAGTAGAACAAGACTTCAGCATGTGGGTGAGACAATGCACAAATGAGAGTAGAACAGCATATAGCACCGACATGTTAAAAACTCATTTTAAGCCCTTCAAGCATATTTAACATCTCTTCTCAAAAGTGACAAGAAACTTAAGTATCGCTGAACTGTGTCTGATTTGACGTGGTACTGAATGTACGGCACAGCTTTTGTGCAAAAACAATATTAGTATTACAGCTCAATAATAATAATAAGACAGGAAAACCACTCTCTCGAGCATGTCAAAATAATTTCCTTTTACTTCAAAAATGCATGTAGATGGGTTCATGGTTTAAAAAAAAAAAACTAAATCAGTGCCTTGGCCTAATACTTATCATGCAAGCTTTTACATGTTGAACCATTGTGCTCATATGATTGACACAAATTTAAATCGACTCGCATGGGGGAACGCATGAATTGATAAAAATTCATACTTTGAATGCACTATAGGTTTCTTTGGATAAGCGTGTCTGCTAAATGCATTCATATGGACCAAAACAATATCGATTCTGTGCATGCATATGCACATTTCTGCATGCATGGATTTGAATAACCATATTTATTTCAGAAATGAAAAGACAACGCCCTGTAAAAAATTTAACTGTTCATTTTCCAGTTACGAAACCTTGTCAGACCAACAAAATTACCCCAAATGTTGCACCAACTAGTCAAACACAGTTGACAGTTTATTAGTGATAGTCAGGTGACAATAATGCAGTACTCAGTTCACATATACAGATTCATATAATTTTTAATAGCAGGAAGTGATTGCAATGTATGCAGTTAGCAGAATAGTATTGTATGAAGAATACAGCCACTCACTGGAGGGCAGGACAGGCAGGCGATCATTACTAAATTATTTAAGATGACACACCACCTCTCCCGGGAAGATACATAGGCTCTTCTGGAGATGGTTTGTCATCAACCTTGCAGGCTGGGTGTGAAGGAGAATGCATGTCTGATTTATAAAAGAATCATTCTTTTGAACCGATGCTTGTATTAAATACTTTGTTCACAGAGCATAAATCACTTGAATGTAGTTCGGAAACTGTAACGAAAACTGTATTGAAATGATGAATCTTTTATTCCAACCAATTTGTTCACTAAACGCCAGTTCGCTAAAATAAATCAGACTTCCCTGCATGAATGGAAACAGGTGTGTATACAATACACAAATACATCCGAACACATAAGTAAACGCGTGCACTTTACAGGTGCATTTGCTACACCAACATAAATCACTACAATCACACACACACTTGTATGCTTTGCACACCCCCTAAAGTGTGATACCTTATCCTCCAAGCAAATTTTCACCTTCAGCATCAGTCGTGCAACTGCTTATGGTTCATTTATCAAGCAGCAGCACAATCTGTACTAGCTAGTTCTCCAGCACGCAAGAAAGAGGAAGCCCAGCGGTGCTATGACCACTCTGTCTGATCCTGTTTGGCTCAAATATCACTTCTTGCCTTTTTTTAGATACAATATGAGCTGATAACTGTATTCACTCACCGATGACCTTGGAATTGGTAATGAAACTGGAATCCGAGAAAAACTCAAATGTAAAAAGTATTGTTGGGTTTTTAAAATGGTTAACGGTTGCCTTAAATTATTTGAGCTGCATTAGATGAATTAGTTGTCAATCAGAAATAAATAAGAATAACATAGGGTTGTGGATTTGCTTAATCCCATTGATTTTTTGAATCAGTTTACCAAAAAGATGTGTTCATTGAATCTTTTTTGCATGTTGCATCATTATGCGAGTGAGTCACTTGAGTAAAGATTTGATGACTCGCTCAACATGGCAGTCACTTTTTTGTGTGTGTGCTGAACAATAAGTGCTTTAGAACAAATCAGTTGAATAAATGGTTCAGTGACTCACAAATAGGCTGCGTTCCACTTTTTTAATGTCCTTTCCTCACTTCCCTGCATCTCGATGAACCGGATGTATGTCATTGATTATGGTGCACAATATACGTATAGGTATGCTTGGGCTGTTTAAATATTGAAAAGAGAATTCATATATCATAGAGTTGTTTGGGTTGGGGTAAAATAAGCGCGATCTGCGGTGACATCACTATCATGTTGCGTTGTGGTTTATGGAGCTGTCTGCATATGAAGTAGACTCTGTCAAAATCGAGGGGTCAAGGGTCTGCCCATATAATCTTCCCTCATCCACTTCACAAAGTGAAACACACTTCAAAAGAGCAGCGGGGATTCCCCCAAGGGGAAGTGCTTAGGGAAGTTCAGAAGTGTGTGTCTAAAAGCGAAGTGGAACGCAGCCATACAAGCAGGCTCTTGTTTCATTCCTGAAACAAATCAATTGAATCAATAATTCAAATCCCACTTGAATTCATGATTTAAATCCCAGTGCTATTAGAATTTACATCAGTGCTCTTGGAACATCAGTCTGATTACAGAACTGGAATTAACCACTAATGTAATTTATACAATGCACATGTCTACAAATCTTTCATGACTACAATTCATTCAAAAACACTGATTAACTCACAGACAAAACATCGCTAAGAACTCAAATTATAGAAAATAACAGTATTCACTTCCCACAGGCCATTAAAGTAAAGCCAGGTTTTACAGTGCATCAGCGAAGGATGAGACCTTGAATTTTGCAATGCCGTCTGGCTAAAGTCCAAACACATAATGGACCATAAAGCCTCAAGATTATACACAACTATCCTGATCCCCTAGCTACAGTAGACAAGCCATACCTTTTTAACTGTGTCTAATGGTTGTTCCTAAAGCATGGTATTCACAAAAGCTTTTCAGTCTGTCTTCGTGATATGTTATTTGCACTCAGTGATTAAAAAAAAAGCCTTTCCTTAACCTAACTATGTAACTTGGCACAATATCGTATTAGAATATAACTGTGCTCTTTTAGCTTTATTTGAAGTCAGCTGGAATAGTTTCCAGCATATTCTTCTCACCTCTAAAGTGCAGTGCATTGGCCAGGATCATGGCTCCAGGTTTGGTCTCCAGTGCCAGCTCCAGATCTGCTGTCTCTTCTCCATCCATCCCACTTTTAGCCCAGGACTTGAGCTTCTCCATATCAGTCTGTTTCTGTGCATCCTCCAGGGCCACATGCTGCAACCCAAAGTGGGACTGGAGCTTCTCCAGAAAGCTCTTCTCCAGTCTTGGGACTTGTTTGGAAAACAGAGCGGAAGAACTGTGAAATGTGTAGCAGGTTCCATTAGCTTCATGCACAGATTTCAGTGCCTTGGTCAAAGCTTCTCCAACAGCCTTATCGTGTTTGGTGATCCTCAGGAGATCATGAAACTGGCCTGCTGTGGATCCTTTAGCTCCACCCCCAAGAGCCAGCAGGGAGTTGGCCAACAGAAGTGGGGAGATGAAGGTGTTGGTCTGGGAACCATCGATGCGGAGCGACCTATACAGCTGCAGCCCCAGGCTCCATGTGGGATGATGTAAGCTGGAGATTTCTGGCTGAGGCGAGCTTTGAACTTTATGTTCCTGTGGAGCAGATGACCAGACGCTCTGCAGAGCCAAAACTAGTAGAAACAAGAGAGGAACAGGAGAAATGGGCACCATTGCAGGACTGGAGAGGAAAGAGAGAGAAATATGAACATATCATTCCACAAATTCTAATTGGAGTCAACATGAAAATTAAACTGATCTCATTTACTTTATACAACATATTCCATATTACATATTTGGGTAAGTTGTGGCCTAGGGTTGTGGGTTTGAATCTCAGGCCAGCAATACCACAACTTAGGTGCCCTTGAGCAAGGCACCGATCCCCCAATTGCTCCCTGGGTGCTGCAACATAAATGGCTTCCCATTGCTCTGGGTGTGTGTGCACTTTGGATGGGTTAAATGCAGAACACGAATTCTGAGTATGGGTCACTCACCATACTTGACACTTTCACTTTTTTTTCAGTTTATATTTTAGATAATTAACTGCCGCACCGAATTTAAAATAATAAAATGTTTATCTTCTTGCTGCACCTCTGAAATTACTTTCTTTTCGATTGATGTCAACCACTTTTATTGTTCCTAATACTTAAAGGTGCTGTATTTAATAATGACAGCAAGAGGTTGAAATTAGTTGTGTAGTCCAAATTCAAAATATTGGAGATAGTCGTTCCTATCGCCCCCCTCCTCTTCAGACTCGATGCTACAGAATCTCTGACCCAATTTGTTTGCTAGCTTCCATGGGTGCAAGACATTGAGTTTTCCAACAACTGGCAACCCGGGGTTGTTGAAATACAATTAAGTAAATAGGCAGTGGGCGGAATCACACAGACCAAAACAAAAACAGACATTCTGACACAAAACACATTTCAGTGTTGAATAAATGGCTGCATCATATTGGAGAAACAAATATTTGAACTTAGCACGTTTCTAAAATATCTACAAATTTACATTCGGCTGGAGGAAAATATCTACATTTTTATGATTTTGTACAGTCAAAAAATGACATACAGCTCCTATTATTCTATAACTTTTCATGCTTCTATTAAATATTCAGTGGGTAAAAAAAAAAAAAAAAAGTATCCCATTTTAGTATATATTTTTACTGCATCTACCAAATACAAATTGATGTTTAAGTACTGAACACTGAGGATGGATTTTGGTCCTGTATGGCTTCAGGAACACCAGCCTCTTGGACATTCTCCAAAATTGTTTGATTTTAATTTATTGTATTTAATTATATTACTGGCATACATTCAAGCACTGTTTACCAATCTATATCAGTTTTACATTAGCAGTGCCTTCGGGAACCAAGCCATAACCAATCTCAAGAAAAGAAAAAAAAAAGATTCTCAGCCACCTTTAAAAATGACTGTGGTAACCAGAGTTTCTGTTATGTTTCTGTCATAATAGAAATGTATCAATGACAAATAACACTGAATGAGAATTTATTTCAATTTAACATTATTAACAACTGGGTAGACAATGTATTCTGCTGAAAACAAGGTTAACATGGTATTTTTTTTATTAAAGCTCCCTCTTCTGACAATGTAATCCCGACGTCATGATAATTTTCCATACAGCTGCGCTGCTGAAAGGGCATCTTCACGGCCTATACATCACTAAAATAAACTTTAAAATCCTCTTAAATCTAAACCATAAACCGAACGGCGTCCTCCGGAAATTTCGCTTTATATCCGCGAGAGATCACAGAAAAGACAGAATAAACAAACCCCTTAAATAACAGCAGACGCTGGAGGATATTATACAGGCGGAACAGTAGATGTTGGTTCTTGCGCTTGCTGAGCGAGCAGCTGTTCCGTCTGCTCGGAGAACTGAGGGGCAGAAAACAAAGTGAAACAAGTTCCTTGTTTGCTTGTACCGTTAATTAATTAAAGCTTACTTCTTTCTTCCGATTTCTTCCGCGGGGTTTGAGCTGAAAGGAACTGACGGGGCAGGTTCAGACGTGGCGGAGGAGGGTCTTTTCACAGTTTGCTTACTTTTCCTCCAGCCGAATGTATTCTCTCTGGGCTCAATCCGGGTATTTTTTCCTCTTTCCAGAAACCTGGCACATTCCATTAACCTTCTTACAATAACTAAACAATGATGGTGTCGTTTTCCTCCTTATCAGTGTTATAAAATTAATTAAAAAAGATTTCAAAACGCGTAGTTTTTTTCTGGTTTGACCTGCAAAAACCACTGTCCAGCTGCTGTCATTTAAATTGTCTTAGTTTTTTTATTTCACGCAACCGGTTGCTTCCCTCCTCTATGAAAGCCTGTAGTTGCAGTAGCGACCGAAAGGGGGCGCCCGCGATCTACACCGCCACGGCCAAACATAAGGTCGACTTGTCCCATAATAGTGTGTCATGTACACGCCTGCGAAAGCGTTAAACACACTCCTCTTCGTCCTGATTTACATTTCGAGATCCCAGTTTTGGATTTCGGCTGACATTCTCCAACATCCTCACAGAAAGCATTTATTTATTTTTTAAGGTAAAGTTCAAGATTAGTCAAGTTAAACAGCAAATTGATCAATGAGCAGATAACACTAGCAGACAGAATCAATTGATGTTCAGATAGTCAGAGAGGGTGGAAAAGGAGGATCAGGCCTGAAGACAGACTCAGATCACGGCAAACACGCCGCAATACTAAACAGCCTGCCGGGACATGACAGTACATAGACTCTGCCAATTACTCCTCTAATCCACATCACACTCTCAGATAGTCGTCGACAAAGCACACGCTGGTGAATACACAAGTACACACAATGCCTCTGTATGTCTCTCACACACATACGCTACTGTAGCTTGCACTCATATGCTGTGATGGGTAATTAGACATACATGCTGTGCATATGTTTTTTGAATCTAAAGCTGTCAGAGGCCTCACGCATCATATCTAGTGCATTCACCCCCAACGCACACATACTGCCAGCAATGCTGAATGGAAAGACGCCCCTCCTTCACACACGCGCACTCACAGTAATGATGACTAATGTGTGACTGGTCATGGCTGCTTGCTTTATGTGGAGGATAGGGCTTATTGGTGTAACTGGATATGTCTTAACCATCTCTCTGGGAGCTGCTGCCTTAAGGACCTTCGCAGAACATCACAGTCGTTGGAGCCTGTAATTAGTTGCCCTTTCATACTGGTCTAGAATCACCCCCTCCCTGTTTCCAAATCAAAACCTCAGCCGTTAAAAGAGAAACTGTTAAACCGATCAGGTTATCACAGTCAGCCGAGCCTATAATGAGCGGCTTTCACAGATACACTGGCCCAGATGATCCAGCTGCCCGCGGCTGCTTCGCACCTAAACGAGTCTCTCGGGAAACCGCAGAGATCTGTGGACACCCTGTGGGAGATTTGCATCTTCCAGGGGTCTCACCTTTCACCGGTGTGACATCTTTACCCTTTCCTTTGCTACTAGTATATCCCAGCCTTTGACCTCCTAGATGCACATTGACACCATTAATGTTCATTCCACCCCTATGGTTGTAGTAATGCATGGCCCTCCATTAATGTTCCCTCACATATAAAATGCCATCGCAGGATCTTATTTCTCTTTATCAGGCCAGCCACGTACTATGTTAGCCTTGCAGGTTTATGAGTTAAATGTTTGGCTTCAGGGCTAAAAAGGAAATGTATAGCTTGTTTAAGAAGATTTCAACTAATCTTCTGAGGCTTGATACAGAAATTAATATGTCCACTTAATAGACAGATGTAAAAAAAATTATAGACAGTTTTGATTTGGAAAAGGAACAACCCAGAACACCCTAGCAAGCGCATGGCAACTAGAAATATGCCAATATAAAAATCCTGGCAGATACAATAAGCCAAAAATTATTTTTATGTTCTGACCAGTAACCAATAAATGACTGGTAGTAGAGAAATTTGAATATTTAATCAAAACCAATTAAACATTTTTTATTCACATTGCTAAAACTGTGTTCCTGTAGTTCAATTGGTAGAGCACTACGCCATCAAGCGCAAGGTTGGGGGTTCGATTCCCCGGGAACACATGATATGTAAAAATTGATAGCCTGAATGCACTGTAAGTCACTTTGGATAAAAGCGTCTGTTAAATGCATGAATTTAAAACTAAATTGCTTAAAGTCAAATAAAATTATACTATTTAATTTAGGCATTATAACATTATAATGTACAGTATCAAAAAACAATATTCTTTTTTTTTTTTTGATTTCTTTAAAGATTACACATCTTACATCGCTATTAAATTAGTAGTGTTTTTAAGATTACATTTGCGTAAGCATTGCATGGTGGCAATGGTAATCTAAATGTAAAACTAGAGGAATATATCTGCCAACTCTTATATTGGCAGATAATTGATTTGGTACCACCATCATGCCCTAATAGCAATAGATTAAAAAACACCCAGGGAACTATAACAATCATAAATCAACACCCTGGCAAACAACATTATCACCCCATTGTGGCAGTGAGCAAACACCACTCACATTTTTTTTTTCAGAATGTAAAAATGTAGTTTACTCTGCTATTTATCATATTACATGCCCGTCAAAGGGCTCAACTTTGCTCCTAATATGTTGGATGTCTCTACAGTGCCAGAGACAATATACATAAATAACTGACATTTACCATTCAGCTTAATTGCCTTTCCTTATGGATGCTGTCTTATAAAACATACAGAGACCAAAATTCACAGTTCATCTTGTGCACGAGTCTCTTCCAGCATCTTGTGGACACCTTTAAGGCAGAGTATTGGTGTCCATCCAGTCTCATAACCCGCAAAACGTTCTGCCAGCGACAGGAGACGAGAGGCAGGGCGACTGACATTTACTGTACAATAGGCCCCTGATTTACTTTCCGTATGAGCCTGTAGACAGTGCACACACACACACACACACCTTTACTGCAGGGCCTTTTATATGTTGGAGCCATTTCAGGACAAACAGTGGGGTTCAGCTCCTCCATGCGCTCCGTCAGTTCATCATCATCCCTGACCCATGGGCCCCGCCGGTGCGGTTTCATGCTTAGTCTCCCATACATGCTGGTTTGAGAGCAGTCAGTCTCATCTACATTCAAATTCCTATCGAAATAAGAGACTCTGGAGTACTGCTCTGAGATCAGTGTTAAAAGAGAAGATCTGTCAAAATCCTGTTGTACTCGTTTGGATCCGAGTGTGCTGAGTGACGGACCTGTGGCGTGTTTCCCAGTGCTTTTAATCCATGATGACTCCTGGGTCAGACCCACAGCAGCAAGTAGGTCTAAAAAGAACATAAACACACATATTTCCTCCCCTCTCCCTTTCTTTCTCACTCTCTCATTCATACAAATACACACCCAAGGGTGTATAGTCTACAGGAGCGGAGGTCTAGATAGCTAAAAGAGCACACACACATACAGACACAGTTGGGGGGAAAACATGTTCACAATTGTCAGAAATCACAGCACCATCTGTTCTCTGTCTCATATGTTTCAGGCAGAGGCTCTTGGAGTTTCCTGTGAGACGAGGCAAACCGGCCGGCCGACCCTCAGGGTGATCCCGAGTCAAGAAGAAGGGTGTCGGGTGAAGGGAGCAGATGACAGAGGTGGGCATGATGGTTTTTTGTAACGGCGTCTGGTTAAAGTGCACATAGGCAGAGAAATATACAAGCATGACATGAAATCAAAGAAAAAGTATTCATTTTAATTGTCTGTTAAACCTTTACACAAAATGGTAAAAAAAAAAAAAAAATGCATGGATTTTCATCATATTTATTGAAGCACACATTTTGTTTGATTTTGATAAACTTGATTGGTCCAAAGAAAGAAATGCAAGAGATATGACGCAAATATAAGTTGCATAAATGCAGTAAAAATTAACTTAAATCAGTAGCAATATAAAAGTTATTTGTGCAGTTACTTTATCAAAATCTGCAAAGACTTCCCTGCAAAAAAAACAACACACAGAAACACAAGCAGACATTCTGGAAATGATATTGATAATTCTACTTTTATAAGGAGTATGGAAAATCCATTACGGTCCAGAAAACATGTAGTGGAAATGTATTGGTTTTGGGGAAACATGTAAGTGATGTAGATGCTTCAGAAACATTAATCTTCCAGTGAAACTTAAAATAAAAGTTGACAAATTTTGAATTTTTTTTGTAACACTTTGAATGAAGACACACTTAAACCTTCATATGATTTTATATACATACATAATGTATATATATATATATATATATATATATATATATATATATATATATATATATATATATATATACATACACACACACACACACACACACACACACAGACACACTGGCCACTTTAATAGGTGCACCTCGCTAGTACCAGGTTGGACCCCCTTTTGCCTTCAGAACTGCCTGAATTCTTTGTGTCATAGATTCAACATTCCTCAGAGATTTTGGTCCATATTGACATGACAGCATCACACAGTTGCTGCAGATTTGTCGGCTGCACATCCATGATGTGAATCTTTCGTTCAACCCCCATCTCAAAGCTGCCCTGTTGGATTTAGATCTGGTGACTGTGGAGGCCATTTGAATAAAGTGAACTCACTGTCATGTTCAAGAAACCAGTCTGAGATGATTTGAGCTTTGTGACATGGTGCACTATCCTGCTGGAAGTAGCCATCAGAGGATGGGAACACTGTAGTCATAAAGGGATGCACATGGTCAGCAACAATACTCAGGTAGGCTGCGGCATTTAAACAATGCTCAATTGGTACTAAGGGGCCCAAAGTTTGCCAAAAAAAATAACCCTCACACCTGGGCTATTCAAATCTTGCCCTAGAGGGCCAATGCGGTGCAGAGTTTGGCTCCAACCCTGATCAAAGTCACCGGCCTGTGATTTTCTAATGATCCCAAAAACATTGATTAGCATGCTCAGGTGTGTTTGACTAGGGTTGGAGCCAAACGCTGCACTGCATTGGCCCTCCAGGGTAAGATTTGAATAGCCCTGCCTCACACCATTACACCACCACCACCGACCTGAACTGCTGAGATGGATTCAGGATGGATTCATGCTTTCATATTCTTTTTGCCTAATTCTGACCCTATCATCTGAATGTTGCAGCAGAAATCGAGACTCATCAGTCCAGGCAACATTTTTCCAATCTTCTATTGTCCAATTTAGGTGAGCCTGTGTGAAATGTATCCTCCATTTCCTGTTCTTAGCTGACAGGGACGGCACCTGGTGTGGTCTTCTGCTGCTGCAGCCCATCTGCTTCAGGGTTTGATGCGTTGTGCGTTCAGAGATGGTGTTCTGCATACCTTGGTTGTAACGAGTGGTTATTTGAGTTACTGTTGTCTTTCTATCATCTCTAACCAGTACTCCTCTGACATCTGACATCAATAATGCATTTTCGTCCACACAACTGCCGCTCACTGGATATTTTCTCTTTTTCAGACCATTCTCTGTAAACCCTAGAGACGGTTGTGTGTGAAAATCCCAGTAAAGCAGCAGTTTCTGAAATAATCCAACCAGCCCGTCTGGAACCAACAACCATTCCACGTTCAAAGTCACTTAAATCCCCTTTCTTTCCCATTCTGATGCTCAGTTTGAACTTTAGTAAGTAATCTAGATGACTAAATAGATTGAGTTGCTGCCATGTAATTGGCTGATTAGCAATTTGTGTTACCAAGCAATTGAACAGGTGTACCTAATAAAGTGGCCAGTGAGTGTGTGTGTGTGTGTGTGTGTATATATACAAAAAATACAAATTCTGCCTTTACTGTATTTACTCACCCTCATGTTGTTCCAAATCCTTTATGACATAGAATGTTGCTAACTAAACCATTTTAGTTCCCATATACTTCCATTAAATGGACAAAATAATAATAATAATAAAAAATAAAACTTTGGAAGTCAGTAGGAAATGAAACCGTTTGGTTACCAATATTCTCCAAGATATCCCATAGGAAAGAAAAATCAAAAGTGAGATCTCTTTACCATTTCAAATATTTCTCCTGACAGAAATGAGGTAACCTTAAGATTGAATGTGTTCATGTCTCCTGCTTCTCAAACTTGTCTCCTGAGACAAAAACTCTACCAATCTCACAATGGTGCCCTTTAAAGCTTTAAAAGAGATCTCAACAACATCACACACTGTGCTTAGATATTTCTTCTTAACTAGAGACGCTGGATCTCTCACATTTTTCTATTTTAAAGCTTTGGAAGAGATCTCAACAACATCACACATTGTGCTCAGATTTTTCTCCTAAAATAGAGACTCTGGTGGTCTCACATTTGTCTCCAACCAAAGTTTCAATCAAGATCTCAACAGCGTTACACACTGTGCTCAGGTATTTCTCCTAGTCTAAAGACTCTGGTGGTCTCATATTTGTCTTCTTTAAAGCTTTAGAAGAGATCTCAACAACATCAAACTGCTAGGATTTTTCTCCTTATCTAGAGACTCTGGATCTCTCACATTTGTGAGTTGTGTAATCTAAACCTCAAAAGTTTAGTTGACGGATCTCAAAAACATCACACACTGTGCTTAGATTTTTCTCTTTAGCTAAATAATCTAGGAGTATCATATTTGTCTCTTGTATTGCTTTAGAAGAGATCTCAACAACTTTACGGTGTAAAAGGTGTACATCAAGTCAAGTAAAGGCAGTAAATAAAAGGGGGGAAATCATTCATTTAGAGTTAAAGGCTATATTGAGAAATACATTTTGTAAGAATTAGGATAATGATACATTTTATAGGACAATGTTTATGTACTTAGGCACATAATTTCTGTTGGAAATAGTAATATGTCGCATACCTTAATCAAAACTGATCTACAGAAAATGTAACCCTGGAGCTTTCTTTGCTGAAAGGCACTTAAATGGCTTATGACTTAGTCTTGATTAATAATTGACTAATTTGATTAATACATGGAAGGAATGTTTGAGCTCATAGAGGCATTTGACTTCGTAAAGTCATTGAGATCAGTTCTGAAATTTAGAGGAGTCAAATATGAGAGCTGTTGTTTTTTATTGCACAGTGATTTAACAGAGGAAACCATAAACTATATTTACATACAGTACATGCAAAGATGGTCTGTACAAGACAATTTTAATACTAAATAAACAAAGCTGTTTAATGCTATCTGAATACTAGTTTTAATATTTACAATATTAGTAAAAGTGTAAAGTTTCTCCTAAAATAAAACTGAAGACATCTGAAGACAAAGCTGATATTTCAAGGAGACATATAAGAGAATCACCTCTTAGTATCCTGAGCATAAGGTTACCACTGTCAGAGTCCCACCGTGCACATCAACATGAAGAAACAACTGCACCTCAGACAACATGGGTTTGAATCCCAGCTCTGTCTACTTCCATTTCTCCGAAGGAATTTTTTAGAGAAACATCTGAAGTGCTGTTGATACTAAAATGAGAGATATATGAGAATCTTATCTTAAGTCTCCTGAGCTTAGGAAAAGAAACCACTGTGCAATGCATTTTTCATATTTTGATCTATGAGGTTCATGTTCTGTATAATACCAAATTTTGGTCTATAAAATTAAAAATAACTTCTTCACCACTGATGATTTAGGAATTAAGAAATAGGAATGAGGTGTGTAGAATAAAAACATTTCTTGATATATTACATCAGCTGTATAAGCACTGACTTTTGACCTTCACTCTGACAAGTGGAATAGCAAAACATACAGTAAGTGCGCAAGTATCTAACGATTCATTAATACTACTCACAACCTACTCATTTCCCATACTGCTTTTTGCATAGGAAAGCAAGCGTATCAGGACAGAGTTTTACGCATACAAGCATTCGCCAACACGGCATACAGAAACAAGCTGCGGAGTCTCTGAACAGTCTGAGCTAACTCAGACATGATCACATACACATGCTGCTTTAAAGCTCACATGCTGCTTTAAACAGGCACACCTTCCCAGACAGATGGACAGCCACGCACACAGACTTTCTTCAGTTCTCACACTTTCTTGAACACACATGGTGATTTGCTCAAACAGATACACTCGGATACTGTTTTCCCCTCTCTCTCTCTCTCTCTCTCTCTCTCTCTCTACTCTATCAACAGAAGCAAGGTTAACTGGAGCAGTTAATTGCTCAGAGTGAGTCAGCGATGAGTGGAGTGGAGTGTTTGGAAGTGGCACACACTCCTGTGCTGACAGCTGTCTTTATATAAACTGAACATGAACACTGCTCAACCCAGAGCGGCTTTCCATCCCAAAAAAATCCGACCGGCACGGTTCTGCAACACGTCTTAGATCAGCGGGGAACGGAACAGACGCTGGAGCGCTGCAAACCGTGCCTCCCACCGCCTCCCCCCCTGCATCCTTTCTTCACATTGTCCTGCTGTGTCTCCATCTCTCTTTCTCTCTTGGATTCTCTCTCTTTCTCCTCCTCCCTGCTCGGCTGCTGCCAGGAGCCCAGCTGGCACTGTCATGTCTGATAGCCTGGAACAGACTGGGCGTGCAAGGGGGGGGTTTGGGTACGCTGAAATGGCTACAGCACAATGCATTATGCATTACACGAACGTGTGTGTATGTGTGTCTTTGTGATGCGATAGGAGCATGTTCGTTTTTGGCTCAAAGAGGTGAGTAAGTACAACCAATATGGTCATTGGGAAAAGCGAGGGTGAAAAAAAAGTGAAAGACGCATAATGCTCTATTTAGCCTGGCGGCGTTTTGCGAGTGGCACAAAGGAAGTGCTCTTAATTTTTGGCATAATGCAGCCTGAATACACTACTACACAACAGTCACGTACGTACACACCTCCGGGGTGTGCTCCGTAGGCAGGTTGGAGAGGAATTGTGCTGTTTTAGTCTGTAGTGAGGTGACTGATGGCTCATGCCCGCAGGCGAGGAGAGACAGTCATTTCTGGGCCTCGCACATTTCAGCCATCACTCAGGGATTAAAATGGAGAGATGAGAGAAAAAGTGCTCGATGCTTTCACCCCTTCACACGGCCCTAAAAATACCAGGCCTGCAGCTTGGGAAAGGAGAAGAGTATGAGAGACAAAGAAAGGAGCAGGAGAAGAGTTATGAGCCTTCGAGGGTCTGGAGGAAATCAACAGGTGATGTCATTTATCCAAATAATGACTTCAGCTACCGTGGAGATGAGACTGTAAGTGTGTTTTGGGGGCATTAGGCAGAAGCTCATAAAACAAGAGCGAAAAGAGAGAGCGAGGAAAACAAGGCTGCGTTTCCATCATGTCCTCATCCAGCTGTGCTGAGTAATCAGCCACGGCTAATAATGCTGGGAGTTCATTACGTTTCTTGTTCCACATCCACCATGACAAAACCCAGACATTAAACCATTAAGAGTGGCAAAGGTCGTCCACTGTGTACATTAGCCCCAGTCCCACGGGAGTTCGATTATTCACAGAATACGGGCAGATTTAAGGGACGACCTGTGGCTTGGATTTATGTGAAAGATGGCGTGGAAGCAGAGGTTAGTCATATAAAGTTTTAGCCTCGAGGCAGGTTAGCTATGGAGACTCAGTCTGTGTAGCCTAATTAGTAAAGGGAGCTGACAGGGCCGCGCGGTGAAGAGCTCACTGCGGTGAGGTAATAGAAGAATGTAGTGAATTCAACAGCTCATCTTCCTCAATTTCCCTTTAGGGATCAGTAAAAGACATTCATTCAGCCATCCATCCATTTACTTTGCTGAAAAGATCAACTTAGGCCACAATGTATTTCAATGCAGCTTAGATTTCCATGCTTCCTAGTGCTAGTCTAGTCACTCACTAGTGAAAATAATATCACAGAAAGAACAAATACATAAAAAAAGAGAGGAAATTTCATTTTAGAAAAATACAAGAGTAAAAAAACGCATAAAATTAACACCCAAATTATATTCTATGCATTCTACTTACCTTTTACATAGCCTAGTAATTTGTGTAAATAACAAACAGCATATAAACTACTGAAAGAATAAATACATCATTGAAAGCAAACAAAACCATTTGTGAAGAGGATTCAGATTAACTCATAACAACAGGGAATAACTTCTAAAACGACTGTAGAAAACACAAGGGATTCATATTTTGGTGTCACACAAGAAAATATTGGTTTTTGCTTCAACAAATCTGCGCCTGTGATGAACTGCTTGATATAGAGCTGTGAAGATACTGTAAACACTAAAATTTATATTTTTTACAAGGACCACTATCTATTTCTAGTTCTAAAGTGCTACAAACCTGCAGTATATATGATGTCCTAGATGTAAAATAAACATTGTAAATCTACTATAGCTACAGTGAAAAACCACCAGCCTCTGCCATCAATACAGAATGACTTGATAAAGCTTAAAACCACATTAGAGACCGTACAGATCACACCAGTGTGCCAGTCACAGGAAACCCACCCAGAACAATGAACGAGGGCATCTTCCTCTTTCTCCATCATATCCATCCCTCTGCAGCAGTTCGCTTTCATTTAGCTACATTACAGCGGGCTGAACGCTTAAAAAAGGATCTTGGTCTGGGTCTGTAGGAGAGGCAAGAGGCGGAAATGATTTACAAGGCTCTGGTTAGGCTAATTAGGAGTCTGATTAAAGATTTTAATTAGAGGAAACCAGCCCTCTCCAATTTGGAGTGGGCTGCACAGGCAGGGATGAAGAGTGGATGAGGATGAGAGGAGAAAGGGAAAGAGGAGGTCACAGAGATTGGGAACGAAGGCATACGAGAGCGGGAAAAGGACATTACAGGTGGTGGGATGATGAACAGAGCAGAATGAGAAGAGGATGGAGGAATAATGGAGGGAAGGGTAGAACTAAGAAAGAATAAATGGAGAGAATTAGATGGATTTGAGGACAGCAGAGATGAAATAGAATGGCAAAAATGGAGGGGGATGGATGAATGGAGAATAGATGGAGAGATAATGAGGGGCTGCTGGACGCTAAGAGGGTAATTTTAGCAGAACTCCAAGAAAATGGACCTTTGTCCCACGAATATAAAATAAAACATGCTCTCCTGAGAGAGCGAGAGAATGAACATGACAAGCCATTTCACCTCTCTGCAGCCAGAAAACCTCAAGTGTTTAGAAGGTCTTGGAGTCTATTCCGCCCTGCCTCGTCTGCCATGGTTGGACAAACAGATACAGAGGTGTCATCCAAACCTTAAAGAACTGGGTGAGCCTCAATTTGACAGACTGCTCCAATAAGCAGACAGAGTTTGACACATCCTACTGTTCAAAAATCTGGGGTCAGTAAGGTTGTTGTTGTTGTTTTTTAGAGAAATTAATACTTTCCTTTAGCAAGGATGCATTAAAAGTGACAAATGAAGATATTTATAATGCTACAGAAGATTTCTACTTTAAATAAATTTTGTTCATTTGAAATCATCAAAGAATCCTATAAAGTCCAATACAGGTTTTCACCGGATAGTATGGGAATTTACCGTAAACCATTTTACAGGTTTTACTGTAGCATTTTTACAGTGTTTTACCGTTAAATTCACAGTGTTAAATTTAATTACAGTTTCCACAATTTTTATTTTACATTTCTAAAGTGAAAAGAAGTTATCAAATCAGCATATTAGAACAATTTCTCAAGGATTACTATATGAAGTAATGGCTGATGAAAATTTAGCTTTGTCATTATAGGAATACATTACATTTTTAAATACATTTAGGTAGAAAACTGATGTTTTATATATTATAATATATATTATTATTTCACATTGCTGTGATTCAGTATTACCAGTTTTACTGTATTTTTCAAATAAATGCTACATTGTGGGGCATTCCTAACGTTTTTTTTCTTAAAAAAATACAAGACTTGGGCAGTGGAATGGGAAAAAACTTGAGAAACATTTTAACTTTTAACAATGGTCAGAAATGTCCATCTAGCGTGTTTACATAAAACAAATATTGGAAACATACAGTTGTGGAATGGAAAAATGCAGTCTGTGTGAATGGCCCCATGATGTGCATAAAAAATACAAATAAAAATCCTTTCGATCCCAAACATTTCGACAGAAATAAACACACAGAATATAAATTATGAATCCCTGAAAAGAACTGATTCAGAAGAGCCTTTCATTCTTAAAATGAACATTTCTTTGTTTGACATAATACAGTTCACATCTTAATATTAAAATACTGTCAAGAAACCTACCTAATAAAACAGCTTCAATAGCCTACTAAAAAGCTATAGGATTTTAAAAACTAGCTACACTACTATCTGGCTACTTTAAATTAATCTGAAAGCTTTGCTACTTTTAGCAGTGCTACTGCCATCACTGTGTAAACACTAATGTTTTAAAAGCACCTCTTATCTATTATTACAATAATGAATCTATAATGTACCAATCTTTGTCTCAAAGCTTGTCTCCATCTTGTTCCATTGTTTCCTTTATGACCATGTTTTTTGACATTCTCCCTCCCCATGTGACCTGCACTCATCCACTCCTGCCCTCTCCTCTCATTTCTAGATGTCTCTCATCTCTCATCCAGGTCCTCTCATCTCTCTCCCTCTCCTCTCATCTTTTTCTCTTTCACCTCAATTTTCAGCTATACTGCATGATTAATTAGCAACTGTGTTCACTATCGCCTCAATTATTCTTAGAGGAGAGGAACGTTTTTTTTTTCTCTCTCTCTCTCTCTCTTCGAAGAGACTGAGAGTTTTGTTCCGGGAGGGAAAAAAAATCTGAATCGTATGATCTCGATTAAGTGAATAAGTGCTGCCATTACACGAAACTCTATTCCCGTGTGCATTTGCACAGATGACCTTAAAAGCTTTTCAAAATGGATGAACACAAAAAAACATTACAGATGACTCAACAGTGCATAGAAATATATATCTAAACTTACACCCAACTCGCTCTATGCGTAAAATAAAAATGCGAAACGTAATAGAGAAATAAGTGTTTAAGTGACACAGTGAATGAAGACGTTAATACGTGCCTTAAAATCAATCCCATAATGCATTTCCACGTCTCATCGCAGAAAAATAAATAGCTCTATTTATGACAATCAATCTATGATTTTCAAAATTAAATCCAGAGAGTAAATTAAAAACACAGAGGTAATTGAAAAGCGGAACGGACAGCAAATGGTGGCTGCAGTGGTGCTAATTTAGAGGTACGACAGTATGGCAAACAAAAGACAACGGTGGAGGAGAGAGGAAGGAAGACGAACAATGATGAGTGTGATTACAGAGAAACAGCTGTGTGATTGAAGGATGAGTTTTGCAGCCACAGTCTTCGCCCGTTAATGTATTTTAGGCCATACGGCTTACCTGGAGCGCCAATATTAAAAACATTTACCCTAAACCTTAATGAGAACTGCAAACAGAGGACCGAGCTCCAGAAATAACAAAGACAATGTGCCTGCACGCTCACACACACAAACCAAATGGCGTGTGCTTCGCCAACCTGGAAGGTGATCATAATGACTCTAAATGCATTGAGGCGGCATTGTGTCTGGTTCTGTTGGGGTTTGGTCATTTGCATCAGAATGGATCTCCTGTGTTAATTGTTTACCCCAGGCTAATTACGCTGTGCCTGTCATTACTGACGGCGGGTGAGGCTTTGGGCCACGGCTACACAAGCGCACACACAAACTGATTCTATTATGCGTATTTACCGATACGTATACCAGTACAAATGCAAATCATTTCGACATCCGTACGTACAGGTGGAAAATAAGAAGAGATCTGTTTTAATAAGACGTTTATGAGAGCCGGTGGAAATGAGTTGCCGTACGCCGCGCGCTCAGTTCAGGAGTTGCCGTATCTGATGTATCTTAATGAGAATGCCATTCCTCAGGTTGAAAGCGTGTGTGTTCTGAGGCCGGTGACTGATAGACTGATAGAATCTCAATGAGGTGAGACATTAAGAAGCACCGTTATCGCTTTGATCAAGATGGAAGTGAACACCGCAGGAGTCACCAAACATGTGTCTGGGATTGGTGAGCGCGCATGTTCGCCGACAGTAGCAACAGCCATTCCTCTGTATGACAGATTGGCGTTCTTGTATCACGCGCACATGGCAGCCCTGAGCGCTCTCGTCTTAATGAATGCAGACATCAGTGCAGGTGGCATTAGAATGGAAATGCGCACAGGTGAGGGCAGCGGGCTCCTGGATCAACTACTGACGTGCGAATCGAGATGGAGTTAACTTCTGTTGATCTCTGGCGACTGAATGGGACGTTTATGAGAGCGGACAACACCGAATCGTGACGGGAGTGAGTTGTTTAATGGAAAATGAAGTTTTGCTGAGATAACCGTGGAGTGTGTGCACACAAAACTTCATTTCCCCCGAGTTACCTCCATATGCTTGTCCAGTCTGTTAAAGTCAAGGGTTGTAAAGGTCACGACCTTGCCAGAATCATGGGGAGCTGAGGGTGAAATGGGGCAGTGGCTGGCGCGAGCAAGCGTCAGCGTGAGTATAAGTGAGTGGATCCCATCTGTCTCCCTAAACCATAATGTCATAGCACACATACATATGCACGTGCCAGAGTTTCGCTTCATATGTCTTGGACTGAAGAGGAAAAAGTGGGCGTACTTGGTCTTTCACCCCAATCAGCTCGTTGTGATGTCGCCTTCATGGCCAGATGGGGTGCTATCATTATCCATGACCCTCCCACTAAGGCTGACGGACAGCCCGACGCAGCCAGTCCCAGCCTACTTTGTGTCTGACGGACAGGTGATGAAGGTAGGAGACAGGATCATGACCCTTCCACCTGAGACTCTCGCCGGCCCCAGACTCTATTAATCAAACTAAATGTGCAAAGACAACATTCATTTAGCATTTCCAAAGCATCGCGGTCTTATTTCAGAAACCATCTGGATTAATATCAGACCATATGAGACCAAAAAACAACATAATTAACTTGAGTGTTACGCCATCGTACATCTTTAGGTTCATCAGTCGTTAAAGTAATGGCTCTCTTACGAGCAATGATACTTCTCCTACACAGTCAGTGAGGGTATGTAGAAGAAAATATCTGCTGAAGGTGATGACCACTCTTTCATTAATGAACTCACACATGAAGTTATTTCTGATTAAAGCCTTTGTTGGATCTGGAATAATTTTAATGATGTACTCAAATATCCCAGTTAGTTATCTCTACTACTGCTTTTGGTCTGTGTTGAGAAAGGTGGCTTGTAATACTTGGAGAAAGCTAGCATAAATAAAGCCCCTTTCTCACTGCCATTCCGGCAAATACACAGGTAAAGTGTTCCTGCAATTGTTCCCGGGTCGCTAGATTTGGCACTTTCACACTGCCAGTGATGACCCGGTATATGTGCGTGCTTTCACACACAACCCTTGAAGATCCCGTAATGACACGTGACATCAGCACGTGACGTGTAATGTACGAGTCGACAACGCTAGGCACGTTATACTTTCACTGAAGCAAGCAAACAACCTCTGCGTCAGCGAGGAAAGTGAGGAACTAGCTGATCTCTGCTTCATTACAGTTTGCACATATGTTTTCGTCGCAAACGTTGATCTTCCTTCAAAACAGCCGGTAAAAGAGTCGCGATAACGCGCGTCATCACTTCGACACGGAATTAGATCTGGCTTTTGTTCACACAGCGCTTGTCCCGGGTCGAACCCCCCAATGTTACTAGGTCCTCGACCCGGGTTCAATTCGGTAATCAGTCCCGGGACGTGGTTGCTTTCACACAGAAGGCGACCCGGCAATGTTCCGGAAATATCGCGGGCCCGACGTGCAGTGTGAAAGGGGCTTAAGATGTCACTCATTAAACCAAACAATTCTGCTTGGTTGATGGTTGAAAAACTCGTCAATAGCAATGACCCTGAGCTGTGAAAGGAGTCAGACAGGGAAACATATAAATACATTTCACTGTATATAAACTATCATTCAAAAGTTGGGGTCAGTAATGTTTTTTTTTCCCCCAAGCAAGAATTCTATTCATCAATAAGTCCTGACAAAAAAAAAAAAAGTTTTCAACATTGATAATGGTAAGAAATGTTTGTTGAACCCCAAACCATAAATTCTAAAGCTTCACACAGTAATGACTGCTAAAAATGAACTTGACTATTACGGAAACAAATTGATATTTAGAAACAGCTATTTTATATTTTAACGATGCATCACTGTTTTAACTGTATTTTTGATTAAAGAAATGCATCCTTGCTTAAAAATTGTATTCACAGTATTGTATATAAAAAAATGCAAAAACATTAACTGTGATAAAATATTAAATAAATGCATACTAATCTATATAATTAAAATTCATTTATGCGTTGAACTTGTAATATCAATGTTCTTGCAAACCACCCTGAGACCTCTAAGATTGGTGCACTGACTCATTTACATATCAACACTGATTCAGCTAGTCAACAGCATCTCAAAACGATTAGTCCAAATGAGGAAACATGCATGTGTTTCGCATGTTCATCCAAACATTTGGTGGCGGAAACAAAGGCCTTTAATGTTGTCTATCTCTTTGGTTGCAGTAGTGATTTTGGTTTCTTTGACCCTCTCTTTTTTCGTTCTCTCTCACTTAAGCCAGTTTCAACTCATCTCTCCGTCTCCCCTCTCGTTCGCTTCCATTTCTTGTTGTTTCTCCGTGCTGCCCCCCGAGTCACTGTGATCCTCGGCAAACCTCGCCGTTATTGAATTGGTTTACAGAGAGAGGTTCTAGGTAATGTATCAGCCCTTATCCGAGGAGCCAAAGGGAACAAATATTGACATGTAATTCTCTTTTTTCACCCCTCCTGTATCTCTTTCCCCCGTCTTTTTTCTTTTATTGTAGCCAGAGGAAGGGGATCTGTGTCTCTGGGGATGAAAATGGATCTAAATGAAATATTTTTCAGCTTTTTTTCCCCTTCCCTTCTCTCCCATCCACACCCTCGTTCTCCATCTCTTTCTTTCTGGCACATAGAGTTTCTTTTCTCCTCTTTGAGAACACTGTACCCTTTCCACCAAGGCAAATAACCATTAGCGAGAGCAGAAAGAGAGAAAGGACGAGCAGGAGTGAGTTGGGGAGGACTGAATGAAATGAAAATAAAAGGTCATTTGTTTCATTTGGATTCTTTTTTTACCCTCCATCTAGCGCCTGTGTTTATCTTAGCTCAGGCAGAGGATGGCTGGTGAGGGGGAGCTGGAGCAAAGAGGTGTTTTAACGGCCGTAATTTGTGGCCGGTAATATACAGACACAATGGCTTTTCTTCTCCTGCACAAACTTTTCTCATTATGTCTCCTTATTTATCTTCCTGAGGCTGAGCGGGAAAGAAAAAGATTTTATTTAAACATAATTTCCTCTTGGAAAGCTGTCATGTTGAATGAGATATGCCTGAAGAGCGCTCTTTTCTCGGTCCATTTGTCCGTTCTTTCTATTGTACCATCACAATATGATGAGATGCTACTATTACCGCGGCTGTCAGGAATGTCACGCACCTGTTATTTCTGAGGGGGACACCAGTGGCGGTCCTGCCTCACTTTTTAAAGACCCCATGAAATCGCACGATGAGTGTACTTTTCTTTCCTGTATTGAGGTTTTTCTTACTGAAACAGAAAATGTAAATATCAGAAGACGCATTACATTTGCTAGTCCATAGGCTTTAGAGGGAAGAATATTCTCAGAACATGTGGACAGGAAGACTTAACATTTTTGGCCTGTAATCCTGTAAGAAGAAGAATTTTATATATATAAATGCACGTATCTGCTAAAAGTGAATTCAGCCAGTGTGTGTAGGATTTTATACACTACCATTCATAAGTTTGAAGTTGGCAACATTTTACATTTTTTTGAAAAAAGCCTCTTATTCTCACACCAAGGCTGAATTTATTTGTGTAAAATACGATATAAAAGTAGTCAAGTCAAGTCACCTTTATTTATATAGCGCTTTAAATAAAATACATTGCGTCAAAGCAGCTGAACAACATTCATTAGGAAATCAGTGTGTCAATAATGCAAAATGACAGCTATATTATTACGATTTAAAATAACCGTTTACATTTTAATATATTTTATAATGTAATTTATTCATGTGATGGCAAAGCTGAATTTTCAGCAGCCATTACTTCAGTCCTGTGTTAAATTATCCTTCAGAAATTTCTAATATGCTGATTTGATGCTCAATGAACATTTCTTATCAGCTGAAAATGATAATGCTGCTGCTTAGTAATTTGGAATCTCTGACATTTATTTCAGAATTTGTTTTTCTATAATATATGTCACTGTTATGAATTTAATGTTTCCTTGCTTAATATTATAATATAATAAAGATACAAATAATATATTTGCCACCATGGACCACAAAACCAGTCATAAGTAGCACATGTATAATAGCCAACAATGCATTGTATGGGTCAGAATGATGGATTTTTCTTTTTTAGGATATTAAGAAAATATCATGTCATTTATGCATGGCTAAGAACTTCATTTGGACAACTTTCAAGGTCATTTTCTCAGTATTTAGATTTTTTTGCACCCTCAGATGCCACATTTTCAAATAGCGTCCTATCATAACAAACCATACATCAATGGAAACCTTCTTTATTCAGCTTTCAGATGATGTATCTCAATCTAAAGAAAATGACCATTATTGACTGGTTGTGTGGTCCAGGGTCACATTTATAAACAAATCAATACATTTAAATTTCTTGAAAATAAATTAATAAATAAAATACTGACTGCAAAAATTTGAAGAGTATGCTTGGTCGTAATACTAAAAGACATACATTAAGAGCCTCTCATTTTAAGTTAATGGAGTGTTTAAGAACGTAGAAATGCATCATATATAATGCATTCCTTAAGGTGTGCAGTTTTCACTTGTCAAGCGAGGAAACTGGGTTCAAATCCTAATATATGTATATAACTGTTTTTAAACAAACCAAGCAAACATTCTGCAAATGAAAATCTGCAAATGTAGACATTTCAGCCACATTGTACTAAATAAACACATTTTACCTACAATAATTGGGCAACTAAATGATCAGTTATATATATTCCATGAATTGTGTTGCATTTTTAATCCACTCTGCGTGTGTCCTCTCAGTTTGAATGGGCATGATACTTTTGGTTGTGTATTCACTCTCTCTCTCAGAGTCCCAAAGCTCTCATATCCCTCCATCTGCCATCCCTCTATCTTCCCTTCTGTTTTGCTGTCATCCATTGCTCTGTGTTGCACATACCCTGATTTCCTTCACCAATCTCTCTCCACCTCTGTCTCTCCTTCTTTCCCCGTTTCACTTGCTTTTTCTTGAGAACGTGGCACAGAATAAGTTCTGAAAGCTGGGGAAAGCGCACCCCTGGGACTCCCATGCACTTTTCATTCTGTAGAAAGAAAATTTCGAAGAGAGACAGTGGAAACAGAGCACAAAAAAAAAACAACAACAACAAAAAAAGCAGAGCGAGAGGGAGAGGGAGAGAACGATGCTAAATGCGAAATCAAGCGAAAATCAAGTTCAAGGCCAATCGCCCTTGTCGAGTGCTCGCTGAGTGTCTAAGCCATTTCGTTTGCCTAACTCATGAATAATTGATTAGATAATGAAAATCGTAATGAGGCCGATATTTTAAATTCAAATTCAAATCAAACACTGTCTACGACACCCAGACATACTTCAAGAGCGCAGTTGTTTGTAGCAGGACGCTGATTGGTTACGGCAGGTGTCATGTGACGAGGTTGAAATCGTTGTGTCTCGGGATTTAGACGTTAGTTTCCATGTCACATACATAAACGCACACATCTGGACGGCTGAGACACAGCTGCTGAGAGGCCATGGTAAACACACATAAACTGCATACGTTGAATTGATCGGAAATGTGACTAAGACGGCAGAAAATATGAGAGGTCTCATGTTCAATGGCGGATACATACCTCAAAATCGTAAATTGTCATCGAGTGACTTTCGTTGATGAATAATTCACAAAGCCATTTTTCACCTGAGCGTGTTTGTTTGCTATAAACTATGTGCGGGGTTATAAATCTGGTCCAAAAAAGCATGCAAACATGCGTTTGGTATGAAATACACGCAATATATCTCTGACTTCCCAGAATGCAATTATTGAGTCACTTCCCTTGTTCTCACTCTGTGTTCCTCCATCTTTCATATTTCCCCTATTCAACCTCAGCTTTGATAAATGCAATCCTTTACTGCTCAAAAGTAACACAGCAGTGTTATTACTGGCTGCTCACCTTTCTCCTTCACTCATTCTTTTCCCTAGCTACTCCTCTTTTTCTCCACCTCTCCTTCTCCTCCCTCGCTCTGGGTCACTGTTGACATTGAGCTGTCAGTGCAGAAAGAGAGAGAGAGTTGTGTGAGTTTCTAATTCTCACAGATATTGGAACAGAGAAAGTGGCATGGGAATGAGAACATCACTGCACGCACACACACACACACACACACACACACACACACACACACACACACACACACACACACACACACACACACACACACACACACACACAATCTCTTTCTCCTTTATTCTCCAATGTTTGCGGTCTCTTATTTGTTCCTTGAGTTTGTTGCTTCCTCTCATTCTCTTTTTCATTTTCAAGTGGTTTCATAGGCAAGGTTAAAAAAGCAAATAATTACACAGACATACACACCAAACCAAAATAACCAAAAAAACCTATTAATTGCCAACTAACCATGTAATAAAATAAATTAGACATCAAAGTCAATGCATGCAATTAATTCTTCATTTTTAATGGCCTTCATTTTTAAAGTCAACATGAAATAAAAATTCACCCTATCTATTTTCTAAACACATTATTGAACTTACTATGAACAATATATCCATGTGTGTTTTTTTGTTGTTGTAATTTTTCATTAAAAGGTCATAAATGGATAAAAGTCCCGCCTATTTTTAATCCGCTTCACATATATTATTTATATACTAAAACAATTAAATAAATAATAGTTAATAATGAAAATTAAATAATGAAATTTAAATTTAATTGTTATTGTTGTCAATAATTATTATTAATATCATTAACACATTTGCTAAATTTGGTATTATAATGGTGTGAAAAAGAAAAAAATTATAATTTGATAATTATAAAATAAATTACTCAACATTAATTCAGTGTTAAATACATTTGCTAAATTTGCTTGTTACAATTTGTGAAATATAAGACTACTTAATATTCTTAATGTACTTTAGTAATTCTTAACATTACACTATAATGATGTAAAACATTGAGATTAAATTAAATTAATGCCATATATTGATTTGTTTACTAAATATTTGGTGTTAGACTGGTGTGTTCAAATATAATATAGGTATATAAAAAGGTATATAAATATAATAGGTTATAAAAAAAATAACAACATGTTTGTTTCTGTGAATTGTGGGGACTTTCCATAGACTTCGATTATTTTATACTGACCAAACGGTATTTTTTTATCACTTAACCGTAAAAATTTTCAGGTTTCACTATCCTTATGTGGGGATTTGGTCTCCACAATATAGCATAAATATGTGCACACGTACATTTACATGCACGCACACACACACACACACACACACACACACAAACTCCCTCCCAACACCATGCATGCCAGAACAGGTCTGGCTGACAGTAGTACACAACCACATACACACACACAATGTGTGAGTACACACAGTACAGTCCCACACACGGACATTCCCACAGCCTTGCACTCCTGTATCAGGACAGAGCAAGAGCGATTCTCATTAAATATTCATATAATAGATTTGCCTGGTTAATTATTAAGCAGGCCTGCTGTGTGTCTGTGTATCGGTCCATCTGCAAGGGACCCAAATCTCACTATTATGTCTCTCTCTCTCTCTCTCTCTCTCACACACGCTATGTATTTGTGCACATCACAATCACGATCGCACAGAAGCAGCCACAGACAGGCCAACGACGAAATGAACTTACACTTCTTTTCACTACCTTCATCCTTACCTCAGCCATCACTTATCTGGAGTCTCTCTCTCTCTCTGCAGTCTATTTCTCTCTCATATAGCTCTGATAAATGGCTAGCGGTCGGAGACAATCACAGATCACTCAACACAAGCAATATCTGTAGAGCTGTGCTGCAGTCATTAACTACAAGAGATAAAACACGCTGTCTCCCTTACACACACACACACACACACACACACAGTCCTCAATCCTGCTGGATCCCACCAAACTGGGTTTGAGTAGGCAGGGTTTTTGCACTATATATCTACCGATGTGATTTTAAGGATGGCCTAGATAAGGAGGTGGGTAAAATGAGGGGTAACACACACACACACACACACACACACACACACACACACACATACACTCACACACACACACTGATCAACTCAGACTCATTTATGACACTAACACACCAAGGTAGAGCACACATACACACAGATGCTGAAAATGTAGTGTGATAAAGAGCAAACTGAATAGTCTGGTGTGTGTGTGTGTGTGTGCTGTGTGACAAGCCATCGTCATAGTAACCAAGAGACATCCTCGTTAGCCTTGCAGGTGTTAATGGAGATAACGAACCTGCACTTATACTATTTTACCTCTCCTCTCACCTAATACCCCACACCCCCTCTCTCTCTTCTGGTGAACCTCATTTTACATTCACCCTCAGCTTCAATTTTGTTCTTTTTTTCCCCCACATCTCCATTTAGCGTTCACTCTCTGTCTCTCTCCATTTCCCACATATTTTCCTGCCAAAAATGTGATTATATGTCTGAGAGATACGAAAGATTCAATACAATTCAAAATTAGCCAGTGATTTTTAAAATACAAATTATTCCTAGACAAGAACAGTGTTGGAAAAGCACATTAGTAGCTACTACCTTGAATTATCTGAACGATTCACGTAAATAAATGACTCACAGATTAATTTGATAAGTCATTTAAAAGAAAACATTTAGTTAAATGTGATAATTATTTTTGGCAGCGGCTTTTTGCACTAAGTGTAAATAGCGATAGATGTTATTTACACCAAGTGAAAACAGCATTTTTTCTTAGCAATATATGCTATTTACACTATGCAACTAACAATAAATTCTATTTATTCTATGTTAAAATAGCAGGATTTTCTGCTGTCTGTAATACTTGTTGCAAATAGTGACAATTATCTGCACCTCTGTATTGTTGCACGTTATAAAACAGTATGCAATTATTACGTATTGAGTGCAAATTATCATTTGAATTCAAATTATTAAATAGATTCCACCTTATTGGGACAATAAAGCACTCCCAGTTAAAACTGTTACGTTTTTTAACCTATTAACTGCCACCCGGCCCCTCGGTGGGCCGCCTACATTTACTTCACTGTATTACAATTAAATCATAATCTAATCGTGACAAACTATCATTGGGAAGGTCTTAGACTCCTAAATAGATATTTTTTTGTTAAAAATTATGTAGGAAAAGTAATAGATTAATTTATGGCAAGAGTGCACCCCAAAAAACTACATCATAACAGAATAAAGTCTTCTTTTTTGCTTGTATCTCTATCACACTTTAGAAATCATCAGAAATTATATACTGTATCACTTTAAAAACTTAAAATCTCAAAATTCATCCTTTGGAACCCATTTTAAAATCAAACATTGCATTACAATGAAAATGGTACATCAAAATCATGTTACAAAATGTTTTCAGTCATGAATTATAAAAATGTAGGTTTGGATCATGCACTTTCAAGTCTATGTTCAAAAATGAGTGACTGTTAACAGGATAAAACAGTTGCTAACAAGTTGCTAAATGGAGCTACTGGAGGCATTTAACGTCATCACGGTGAACATTTGATCAATTTATAGTATTTTCCAGTTGTAGTATAATGTGTAGTCCAATTAGTTTCCTGTTTTTATATTGTTGTTCAACAAGTTTTTTTTTATTTTTTGCTTTGCTCCAAAATGCAACCACAAGTCTTCAGATGGAAAATGGTTGTCTTATTGCTTTCCCACAGATGTATCCCAGCAGAGACTCTGGGTTTGTACCATAAGGAAAAATTATGATTATTCCATGTAAACACCACATTTACCGCCTTAGAAATGGTGAAAGTGAAACTCTAATGATGCATAGTGCTTGAAGTCAAGTTAAAATGAAATGTTTATGGCATGAAGCTAAGCAGAAAGATTGAGGATTTTCTAGAAGCAAGTTCAAAATATAATTTTGTGTATTCACCCTAACAAAACTAAAAAAAATGTAATCTTACCATATCCAAAAAGAATTTAATTGAATTCTAAAATTAGTTTTTATTAAAAATATTCATATTAATCAAGGATTTATTTACTTTTACTGGACCTTATTTCGAAATGTACAAAAAAATATGTGCTTCAGTTACGATTATTTAATTTATTCACTACTTACTATTTATTTTCAATGTCTTGTTTTAGTTTTTTCCAGTTTATATGAAACGTTTCATGGTACATTGAATAAAATTCAGTAAATCCTTTTCACTGAACATTTTTCTAAAAATAAGTTGTCGGGAACGTGGTGAAGGTGAGCGAACTTGGTTTAGTTCACTTATAGCCTAAGTTTAGCTTTTAACTTCTGTAAATACTTGTATTTAGGCTTCAAAATTCAAAAGATCTCAGTGGACAAAACATGTTAGTTTCATGAACTATTGTCTAACACAGTTTATTTTTTGTGATAATCCAAAAGCCTATGGAAAAATCCTATGGGCTTTTTGTTGAGGGTACCAGTATAAAGCTAACTGCCGACTGACCTACAAAGTGACATATTTCTTTCGATAACAACTTAAAAAAAAATACTTTCAGCTTAATTCTCTGTGGAACAGATTCAGCAAGACGCTGGAAACATTCCTCCACATTGAAATGATAGTATAATGCAGTTGCTGCAGATTTGTCTCCCGTTCCACCACCACATCCCAAAAGTGCTCTACTGGATTGATATCTGGTGACTGTGGAGGCCATTTGAGTACAGTGAACTCATTGTCATGTTCACAAAACTAGAGATGATCTCAGCTTTGTAACATTGCACGCTGCCGGAAATAGACATCACTTTGGTCATAAAGCGATGGACCTGGTCAGCAACGAAACCCAAGTAGGTTGTGGCATTTAAACAATGCTCAGTTGGTACTGAGACTCATCAGACCAGGCAACTCTTTTCCCATCATTTATTGTCAGATTCTGGTGAGCCTGTGCGAATCGTAGCTTCAGTTTTGACAAGAGTGGCACCTGGTGTGGTCTTCTGCTGCTGTAGCCCATCTGTTTCAATGTTTGACGCGTTGTGCAATTAGAGATGCTCTTCTGCATACCTGGGTTGTAACAAGTGGTTGTTTGAGTTACTATTGCCTTTCTATCAGTTCAAGCAAGTCTGGCAATTCTCCTCTGACCTCTGACATAAACAAGGCATTTTCTCCCTCAGAACTGATATTTTAGGTTACTTTTTTGGTCCATTCTCTGTAAACCCTAGAGATGGTTCTGTGTGAAAATCCAGTTTCTGAAACACTCAGACCAACCCGTCTGGCACCAAAACCATGCCACATTCACAGTCACTTAAATCACCTATATCATCAGATACAGACGTTACATATTTAAGGCATTGCCCTTTTGAATAGCTTAATGTAGTTAGCTACATTTTGTTAAAGCTAACTAGTGTTGGGAAAGTTACTTTGCATTGCACTGTAGCTTTCCAAGCTACAAGATATTTTCAATTTAAAGTAGTTAAACTCTAGCCAGATTAGCTTATTTTTTTATTTTATTTTTCTACTAAAAGTGGTTTCCTCAATATAGCTAACAGCTAACTACATTAAAACAATTCAAAAGAGCAATGAATCATCGCTTACAAACCACTGGTGAGTGAAAGACTGGTTCAAGGAAAAATATTTATAACGAAAAGAAAAACATATTCATATAATTTACCTATAAAAGTGGACAGGGAGATACAGAAAGAGAAGGATAACAAAAACATGTTAAATACAAATATTAGTCATATCTTACATCTTCAAGTGTTGCTGTTCAGTGTCATTCTTTGTCTCTAAACTGCCTGACCCTGAAACCACTACTATTTCCTGCTCCATCACAATTCAAGCAGTGGCTTCATTGTGGATCCTGCGGTGGCTTCATTAACCCCGCGACTGCACCGACTATTAAACCTCTGGCCTTCGCACAACAACACACGTTTGCTTCTGCACAACTGCAATCTGTAAAACACAGACGCACAGATTTATTCTGCATGCAACTTTGGAATATGAATAAAAATACTAAAATATCCACCACGAGCAAAAATCCACACACACAGGAGTAGATTATCACACAACTAATTATGCATAAATATGCATTAGCAAATTCAGATCCACACATATGCATATGCATTTGCCTTGCCATATTAATATTCACATAAACAAATGGTGCATGTGCATAAGTGCAGTCTTCACTCATGCATGCAGAATCTCAAGTCCTCATCACAAGATATAAGCACATGCTCATGCAGAAATGCTCCAATATAAACGGTATAGCCTCTGATACAAGACCAGACATGAATACACTTTCAGTTTTTTTTTATTGGCTTTATTCCTTATTTAGACTGCAACAGTCTGAAAAACAAGCACAGTTGCTTGATATGATATGAAACAGATTCTGAAATATGAACACTTAAAAACCAAATAAAGATGTATATTCCCCACCATGCAGAGCATGTTATAAACATTAGATGATAATGAAATATTTAATGGTACTGAAGATTGGAACTCGAGAGAGCTGCAAAAGATGGTTGCGTTCAAAGCAAACACCACGTTGTCTGAAAAGCCACTCAAGCTGTGAACTGTGGGAACCACGGCCTTGCAGTTAAAGAAACTGTTTGCACAAAAATGAAAAATTGCTCAAGATTTACTCAAACCTCAGTTGAGTTTGTTTCTTCATCAGAGCAGGGAAATAAATCTCTGAATATTTTATTTATTTATTTACTGGCCATTTGTGAGCTGTGCCTTAGATCACCGAACTCAACCAATGATCTCACATTACAGCAGGTCATACATCTCTGCACGACTGACCTCAACATTTCCCCCCCCACAAACTCTTACTGACAGGTTAAACAGCAGGATACCTACCTACTTTAAGCCATGAACAGAAATAAGCAAAAGGTTAAGACATAATACAACATGCTTTTTCTGGTCGAGGTTCAGTCAATATCTGTCCTTATCACAAAGCCTGCTGGGAAATCACTATAGCAACCAAATTTAGGGATTACAGGTTCAACAGTTTGACTGTGTCCTAAACCGAACGCAGACAGAGTATTAGCATGAAAGCTCCTTCTAAGAACTGGCTTTAAACCAGCACGCCACGTCAAGACTAAAACACAGAAAATATTCAAGAGCATTAGAACGTTCAGTGGCTAAAACATTTGCAACCATATTTACTTCACTCACACAGGATTGTGGGATACCACAGACAGTAGAAATAAGTATATAAATATTTTCCATGCTCCACAATTCCCTTGTAAACTGTAAGCATGGCCTAACGATTCTTAGCAAAGTCTGTCTAGATCCCAACTCATGAAAACTAGACTCGACAGAGATCACCAAACATTCCCACTTTTTTTTTTTTACCCTCTCTGTCTTTTCATGTCTGTTCTCTTTTTGCTCATGTTGTCTCTCACTCTCTCAGTGGATGAAAACCAGGTGTGCCTTCACACCCTGTCTAGCCCCATCTGTTTCTCACTGTCTGAAAGAGCGCAGGAGCGAGGGAGAGGAACGAGGAGGAGAGAAGATATTCCCAGTGGCAAACAGTAGTAAAGACATTCCAGAGGTGTGAATCTCTTCCTGTGCTCTGCCCACGATCCGTTCATCATTCTACCGCTCGTTCTATTCTGACTACTGTTGCAAGAGCCAGAGGCAAGGCATGACCCTGAAACACACACACACACACACACACACACTGAACACCTGCAACCGCAGGATTGAGATGTCATCTGTCAAAAACAGGTTTAACTCTGCAAAAAAGATCTAAATTTAAGATTTTTTAGATTAAGATTTAAAAACTTTTAAATAAAACACACATGCAAAGAAACAACGGTTTTGTTTGCATTAGATGTCAGAAGACATTTCCTCTGTTTATATATTAAGCACTGAGCAGCAGAATTGAATAACACACACACACACACACACAAACAACTGTGCGAAATCAGGAAATGAGCATAATTAAAACATGTGCACGTAAACTAATCTGCATGCGAGGGGGGCAAACACAAACACACGTGCAGTATTTGCAAACATTTGAATTGCTAGTTAATGGCCTGCAGGGCCCAGGAAGTGCACGCTTAATCATCATAGGTGTGACTATATCCTTGAACTGTCAGTCAAAGCAGAGGGGAGAAACAAAGAGAGGTCTGATCTCAGTACCCACACACACATCTCCATCCATGAGCCCGTGCAACTGTCCAAGGTCATTCGAATTCTTCATGTTCTCCAGAACTGCCCTGCATCTGAATATGACTCAGATATGTGATGACCTCCCCCTCGCCATGAAGTACCGGTGGGACTCGGCCATTTTTCCACAGTCTCACAGGCTGTATTTTAATGCTCGATGCTGCCAGGATTACACAAACACACACACACACACAGGGAACGAGAGGATCAGCGTGCCATTAGTAAGAAAAATCTCATAAAGGAGCAATAATAAAATCAGAGAAGTCACAAAGGACTCCCTCTCTCTCACTGGTTTTATTGGTTGCACTCCAACACTCTGGAATTGCAATTGCAGTCACACACACACACACACACACACACAAATGGCATTTGGGTTTTTGGAAGAATACGTGGTTTGGAGAGACAGAAGCAGAAAGGAAACAGAACAAAGGACCGAGATGGTAACAATTAAAGTCAGAGAGAGATTGGGCTGAGGCCGAGTCACCATTCAAAGGTTGGCGCATTCAAGCTCTGTCCCAAAACCTAGTGAGCTGCCTACCTAAACAACATTTTAAAGCGTCATAAGTATGCTCACAACATGAAAGATATGGCACTTCAACATGACATCAGTTGCAGAGAAGGCGATAGTGGAATGCACTATGACAAGCTCAGTAAAAAAAAATCATAATTGCAGATGAGTTCAGCAAAAATGCTGATTATAATTACAGTATACTTAGGCTTCATTTAAAATACAAAAGTAAGATCTAAAAGAAAAAATATTATTCTACCCATAATGTGTGTTATGTTTATGTATATTTGTTTTAGCTTAGCAATACTAAATGTCAAACTATAAGTAGGTACAGAACGACAACAATGGATAGATAGATAGATAGATTTTCATTACAACCACAACTTCTTTGAGAGAACACACATGAGCTCTGTGACCGAGTGTGTGTGTGTTAGTGTGTGTGTGTGTGTGTGTGTGTGTGTGTGTGTGTGTGTGTGCGTGCATGTGTGTGTGTGTGTATGGCTCAGGTGTGGATTAAAGCAGGAGGTTGAAGAGGGGCCCGTCACAAGCAGAGTGGAGGGGTTAATGAATGTCTCTGTCTCTCACAGCAGATGCTGGTATTTTCTCTCTGGGTGGTGGGAATAACGTGTGTGTGTGTGTGTGTGTTCATAGGTGCCTGTGCATGTGTGTTCTGCTTCAGATGTGAGTAATTGCATTGAAGTCCACAGGGAGAAACTCACAGACTCAGATTGATATACAATCAAGAGAGCATGTCAGATTAGAAAGAACTGGAAGCAGACTGACATTCTAGAGACAGAGAGACCATGCATTTAGCATCTAATGAACACTAAAGTTGATTAAAGCAAAAATAAAAGTTTAAATCGGCAATCACAGCTTTACACAGTAACGAACGGTGGATGCATGGATGGATGGATGGGCCAATACTTCCAAAAATCCCTAATATCAGCCAGTATATCAGCCTGGGTAACATATCTGTCAACTACTAACAAATACACATTGTATATAGTGGCTAATGAACTCTAGTGCTGATTAAAGCCAAATAATAAGTGTTTAAATGTGACACTCACAGCTTTATGCACTAGTGCACAAAACTGCATTAAAACACTCTAGTAAAGGACAAAAGTGATGGACAGAAGGAGAGTACAAATTAAAAGAGGTCTGTCAGAGACGACAGATAGCAGGGACTGAGCCTGATAAACAAAAAGACAGATAAGAATGAGGGACGCAGGAAAGAATAAAGATATAGACAGATATGAGAAGCTGGTAGAAGATTGAAGACTCACACACACACACATCCACGTTAATCTCAAACACACAGACACACACTCCTGTGGTCTCCCTCATTCACCCCTTCCCTCACACACACACACACACACACACACACGTCTTGAGCTGTGGGCGTGGTGCTCTTTGAACCCTCCATATGGGACACATGTCATCATCAAATATTCATACTATGGTTTTGTCTCATTAAATATTCAACAGCGCACACACACTTAAACGTACAGCGGTCTCCTCCTCCTGGAGTGCGTGTGGTGCGTCTGGTCTTGTATTGGAAATGGAAATGGTGCGCTAGAATAATTCACACCAATCTCAGTGAGGAGCCCCAGCAGCACGGAGTCAAGAGAAGCAGACTGATCTCAACGCTGTTATCACTCTCTCACACACACCATTGAGTGCTGCAACACAAGTGGCGTCAAACGTCCACTCATACTGTATATCACATACTGTACAGTCATTCTCTCTTTCTCCAGGCATGTAGGGATCTCCCTCTCACTTCCATATCACTGTATAATATAAGCTAATTGTAATTATAGACTAGGAATGTCAATCGATTCAAATGATATGCCGATTAATTAATCAAATCACTTGCAATTAATTGCATATATCAATATTTGCCAAGATAGGTCCTCAAATGAAGATCATTTACCAACATTACTGTTGCGACTGATTAAATCATTGCATACAATAGTCTTTACAAAAAAATAAATAAGTATGGAAATCACTATATATTTCATAACATCATTTAATACATGTCATTTATAAATGTAATTTATTCTTGTCATGTAAAAGCAGTCTTCAGTGTCACATGATTCTTATATCCTAATATATGGATTTGGTGGTCTAGAAATTTTTTTTATTATGATTATAAAAAACAGTTTGATGCATAATTTCAGCATTTATTTGAAAGAGTTTTGCAACGTTATAAATGTTTTAATGCAAATCCAAACTCATTACACACTCATACTACACTTTGCTAATGCCAACCAGAAAAACCCATTGCTATTCTTTTGGGGACGTTCAGAATTTTCATATTCACTTGGAAAAGCAAACTTCCCAAAAAGTACAGAAAACTCTCTTTGGTTTTACCACATGAAGTCACGGCCTAAAAGGGTCTGCCCTGGAACATTTCCCAGTCTAATTCCCCTTTATTTCCTCATCATTTCCTGTTGTCTCTCTCTTTCTACTACATCTGTAAATGCAAAATAACCATCAGTTTTATCAAATGCAGCATGGAAGCAGAACACGGGCCAAACAATACACTCTGATTTAGAAATGTATATGTCTATTTTATTGGCAACGGCTCATTCAGCTTGATTAGTAATCAGTGAGATCAGTGATTGTGTGATCATGTTAGCGCTCGCCTGCGCTGGTGTTTTGGCTCCAGCTGGCTCTGGCCCAGTTTAATCCTGTCATAAGCACACAGGTAGCCTGGGGCTCAATACAAGCTCCGCTCCGTTATGCTGTTATACTTCACAGCTCTATGGTCACAATGAGAGTTTAGCCCACCAACTATATATAGCAGCTATTAGCATGAAAAAAGACAACCAAAAGAGGGAGAGAGTGTTATGGAAAATAAATGAAGAAATGGAGATCCAGTCCAGACCCCTCCATCTACCCCTCAACTGTGTTTCTGCCAAACAATTACCTTACCACTGCCTGTATTCTTCGCATTACCTAAATGGACAATATTTCAGCATTTAATTAAATAACAAATGTAGCCTTTATTATAAATGTTGAGTAACTAGATTATTGTGTACACATTTGTGCCTTGTTGGTTTCTTTCAAGGTTTCTTCCTTGATGTAAGCATTTTTGTTCACAGTTGGAAATTAAAGAATAGTTTATCTGAAATTAATTCCTGCAATCATCTACTCTCCCTCATATCATGCAAACAGTATTAATTTCTTTAAAAAAAAAAGAAAGAAATTAATACTTTATTCAGCAAGGACACATCAAATTGATCAAAACTGACAGTGAAGACTCACGTTACAAAATATTTCTATTTCAAATAAATACTGTTCACCATGGTTTCCACAAAAATATCAACACTGATAATAATATATATATATTTTATTATTGTGCAGCAAATCAAAATATTAGAATGATTTATGAATGTTTTCTGAAAGCTTTGGAATCACAGGAATACATTATATTTTAAAATACTTTTAAAAACAATATTACTTTTTACTATATTTTTGATTAAATAAATGCAGCCTTTGTAAGTAAGCATAAGAGACCTCTTTTAAAAACATAAACAAATATATATATATCTTACCAACCCCAGACTTTGAGCAGCAGTATATATTCATCAAATTAAAACATGCCACTATTATAGATGTAGTCGATGCATGCAAATGTGATGAAATTTACAAGACAAGAAAAGAGCAAGTGTAAACGTGAAAGAGAAACAGATGGAGACAGTGAAAAGAGAAAAGGCGCGCTGGAGGGAGCGAGTGAGTGCGTCTGGATTAACCCGACTGACCCGTTACTGCTGTGGTGTTCAGATCAAACCTCTACTCACTGTCTCCATTACTGCTCCTGCAGCTCTCAACTCCAAACTTTGACCTTGAAGGTGCTGTCTGTGTTAACACTCCAACTGCAAGATCTACTGCTATGCATGCATCCTTATTATCATGATTGAGACAGTAATTATCTCTGGGCCAAACAAAGTAACTTCATTATCTGACCACAACTGAGCCGATCTGTCATGACATACTGGATTTAGCAAATCTGTGCATGTGCGGGTCCAGTTTTCCACCACATTAAACCCTGAAATCCCTTACAGTATATATATATAGTGAGCATGCAACTGCACAGTAAGAAAATGGCTTTAAAAACACACAAGAATATACTAAATATCTGTCTAAGGAAAAACATATTATAAAGTATTACAATATAAAATAGGTATAGCATAATAAATAATATAAAAAAAATGAAAATATGGTTTGTAATGAAAATATAAACAAAATTTCTGTGAATGTTAGAATTAGAACTAGGGAATGAAAAACATAATCAGCTCTGTGTGTCTTAATCTCCATCCAGTAACTGTGTGTGTGTGTGTGTGTGTGTGTTATGTGCTGGAGTGAGTTGTGTCTTCAAGCATTCATATATCGTATCAGTGCTAGAGCATTTCATTATATTGGTGTTTGTGCATGTGTGTGTGTATCTGTGCTGTACAGCATGTAGCTGTGGGCAGTACTGCTCCTAAATTGCAGTGTGTCCGGGGAGTTTGATTTGTGATGGTGCTATTTTGGATATTCATTATTAATGGACACTGGCCTAATTCAGACCACAGCTTTTAGCACTCCATTCTAAATGACACACACACACACACACACACACGCGCTCTAACTCAGTGTCTCTCAAACAAATCGCATCTCCCTTGAAAGCGCTGCCCTCAAAATTTCTC